>NC_052158.1:163104037-163150421 GCF_902713615.1 Scyliorhinus canicula
CAATTCAGAGTGGAACACCTGTCCCACCCACCCCCTTCTCAGGCGAACCTGGTCCACTACCTTCAAATGGGTCTCCTGTAACATTGCTACATCAGCCTTCAGTCCCTTCAGGTGTGAGAATACCCTTGATCTCTTGACCGGCCCATTCAACCCCCTCACGTTCCAAGTGATCAGCCGGGTCGCGGGACGACCCGCCCCCCTCCCCTGCCGATTAGCCATGTCCTGTTCCCTGCTCGCCCCGGGTCGACCCTCCCCTTCTGACCCGCTCCCCATGGCGCTGTCTCCCTCCCCCCACCTCTCCAGTCCTCCACTTCCCGTTTCTGGTCTTTTCAGCAGCAACCCGGTGTCCCCCCCCACCCCCCCCCCCCCCCCCCCCCCCCCCCCCCCCCCAGGCTAGGACCCCTCCTAGCCGCGATGTACCCTCCATCGTACTCCCGTAAGTCAGCTGGTTCACGCTGACCCGGCTGCTCCTGCCACACTCCGACTCCTCCCGGCTCGGGGGGGGGGGCCTCCCCCCCCTTGCCACTCCTCCCTGGCCCCGCTCCAGCGCGGGAAAGGTCGCCATTGCTAGCCACGCCCCGCACTCCTCCCCTCCCCCCTCCTCTGCCCCGCGCGCGGGAAAACAGAGGAAAGCCCGCGCTTTCGCCCTGCCACACCCCACCCCGCCATCTTCAGTTCCACCCCCGTCCCCGTCCATGCCTGTAAAGAACCCCCCCTAGGAGCCCATATCCCCGATCTGCTCTCCCCCCCCCGTCCCGCCTCCCCAACTTAACATTATAAATAACAGATAAATAACAAATAACATTGTACTTAACAGTCGCCCTCTACCAAACAGCATAAATAACCATAAATAACCATGAATAACCACAATAACAATAACTAAGGGAAGTTGGCAAAGGGGGAAAAAACATCAGAAGAAAAACCACAGCAAGAGTTCAAAATCCAAACAAAGAATTCAGCTGAAAGTACCCGAGCGGCTACGGCCGCCAAGTATCCCCTGGGTCTAATTTGAGTCCAGTTTCTCTTCCTGTACAAAGGCCCACGCCTCCTCTGGGGACTCAAAATAGTGGTGTTGGTTCTTGTAGGTGACCCACAAGCGCGCTGGCTGCAGCATTCCGAACCTGATCCGTTTTGCATGTAGCACCGCCTTCGTCCGGTTGTACCGGGCCCGCCGCTTTGCCACCTCCGCACTCCAGTCCTGGTAGACCCTCACCGTCGAATTCTCCCACTTGCTGCTCCTTTCCCTCTTGGCCCACTCCAGCACTCTCTCACGGTCGCTGAGTCGCTGGAACCGCACCAGCACCGCCCTCGGGGGCTCATTTGCTCTTGGCCTCCTAGCCATGACCCTGTAGGCCTCTTCCAGCTCCAGGGGCGAAGGGACGGCCCCTGCCCCCATCAGGGAGCTCAGCATTTCTGCTACATATCCCGGGAGGTCTGACCCCTCCAGGCCTTCTGCCAGGCCCAAGATCCTCAGGTTCTTCCGCCTCATTCGGGTATCCAGCTCCTCAAAACGGCTCTGCCATTTCAGGTGGAGTGCCTCGTGCACCTCTACCTTTCCCACGAGGACCGTGGCCTCCTCCTCCCTCGCAGTCATCTCCTGTTGCAGCTCCCGAATCGACGCCTCTTGGGTCGCCTGGGCTCCCATCAGCCTGGTGGTCGTCGCATTCATTGACTCCAAGAGCTCCATTTTCAGCTCCGTAAAGAAGCGCAGGAGAGCGGCCTGCTGCTCCTCCGCCCATTTCCTCCATTCCTCGGGTGCACCACCGGCCGCCATTTTGGTCTTCTTCCCCCGCTTTTTTTTGGGAGCTGCTGTTGCTTTCTTTACCACCCCACTCCGGGTACCGACCATAAAGTTGGTCTGGTTCTCTTCAGGGAGCCTTCCCCCACCGGGATTTGTCCTTACAGCGCCGTTGGGGCCCTCCAATCGGCCCGAAAACACCTTTGTAGCAGGAGCAGCCAAACGTGCGACTTAGCTGGTCATAGCCGCAACCGGAAGTCCGAACAAGAGCTTTTCATGAGGAACTTTGTCAAAGGCTGTTGAGAAATCGAGTATTGCCGTGTGAGTGGCTTAACCTCTATTGAGAAGAAACTAGGTCAGACAGTGTGTAAAAGTTGTGTTTCAGTCGATCTTTTCATCTGAAAACCGTGCTGATTATCTGTCGGGACGTTGTTTGTGCTTCAGGTGCTTCAGAACATGAGAGTGAGCAAGAATTTCAGGCAATTTGCAAATGAGGTTGATGGGAAATGTCAATCTGAAGTTCTCTGGCTGAATATTATCCCCTTTTTTGAATATGTCACAGATTCTAGCTTATCACCACTGGTCTGGGAAGTAAAAGTGAAGTCGCCACAGTCCCAGATCACCATAGGCTGCTTTTCCCTATGAGGGGGGAGAGCTGACTGGTGGTGGTTTAACCTGAGGGTCACCACACCTCAGGCGAGGGGCAAGGTTGAGAAGGTGGGGTCTTCATGACTAACCTCAGCCGGTACGGGAATTGAACCCATGCTGCTGGCCTAGCTCTGCATCAAGAGCCGGCTGTCTAACCCACTGAGTAAGTAGAAGGTGTTGATTGACACTCGAAAGAGATTGATCAATATTGTTCATCAGCTGCTAACGGGGAACGCATTTCATCAAGAGATGGAACTCTATCTGAACTTATTTTTTGCAATTATTTCAAAACACCGTCTTTATATACAATCTGGGCAGCACGGTAGCACAGTGGTTAGCACTATAGCTTCACAGTGCCAGGTTCCCAAGTTCGATTCCTGGCTTGGGCCAGTGTCTGTGTCTGCACGTTCTCCCTGTGTCTGCGTGGGTTTCCTCCGGGTGCTCCGGTTTCCTCCCACAGTCCAAAGATGTGCAGGGTTAGGTGGATTGGCCATGATAAATTGCCCTTAGCGTCCAAAAAAGGTTAGGTGGGGTTATGGGGATAGGGTGGAGGTGTGGGCTTGGGTAGGGTGCTCTTTCCAAGGGCCGATGCAGCCTTGATGGGCCGAATAGCCTCCTTCTGTACTGTAAAGTCTATGATTGTATGATGATTCAATGAGGTTTAGTATGACTGGTAAGTGGTCACTGTCTGAGTTGGCTTTTGTGGGAAATACATTTGAAAATGGTCACTCAGTGTTTCTCCCTTGCCCTCAGCATCAGATATAACCCCACTGTCTATTCTGATATCAGAAACATTCACTTCCTTTTTTTGATTTTCTTAATGACTGGTCAGAGGCTCTTAGGAATTTCCCAAAAGACGTAGTTAACATTTCAGCTCAATGAGCCTTCTCAGAAGTGGAAAAGGTTTGAGATGTCTCTGTAAGTATGTAAAGAGAAAAAGATTGATTAAAAACAAATGTAGACCCCTTACAAACAGAAACAGGGGGCATAAACAATGGGGAACAAAACGGCTGAGGAGCTAAATTCGTACTTTGTTTCTGTCGTCGCAAAGGAAGACAAGAATAATGTACCAGACGTTCTGAGAAACACAAGTTTCAGCGAGGAGCTGAAGGAAATTGTTATTAGTGGAGAAATGATTTTGAGGAAATTAATGGATTTGAAGGCAGATAAATCAGCAGGGCCTGATAATCTTCAGGAAGTGGCCCTAAAAATAGTAGATCAATCGGTGGTCATTTTCCAAAATTCTTTGGACTCATTAATGGTTCCTACAGATAGGAGGTAGCAAATCTAACCCCGCTTTTCAAAAAGGGAGGTAGAAAGAAAACAGGGAACTATAGACCACTGGACCTAACAATGGTAGCAAAGAGGTTGCCAGAGTCCATTCTCAAGGATTTCATAGCACAGCATTTGGAAAGCAGTGGCATAATCAGACGCAGTTAGCATGGCTTTATGGAAGAAAAATCATGCTCGACAAATCTACAAGACTTTTTCGAAGATATAACTGGTAGAGTTGACCAGGGAGAACCAGTAGATGTGGTTTATTTAGACTTTCAGAAGACTTCAACAAAGTTTCATATAACAGATGCATGTGGACAGTTAAAGGACATGGGATTACGGGTAGTGTCTTGAGATGAATAGAAAGTTGGTTAGCAGACAGGAAGCAAAACATTGGAATAAATGGGTCTTTTTCTGATTGGCAGGCAGTGACTAGTGGGGTACCACAGGAATCTTTGCTAGCACCCAACTGCTCACATTATATATTCAAATTTGGATATGGGAACTGAATGTATTATCTCCAAATTTGTAGATGATACAAAGTTGGGTGTGAGGGTGAGCTGTGAGGAGGATGCAGAGATGCTTTAGCGGGATTTGGACAGGCTGAGTGAGTGGGTACATGCATGGCAGATGCAGTATAATGTGGATAAATGTGAGGTTATCCGCTTCAGCAGCAAAAATAGGGAGGCAGATTATTATTTGAATTGGTGTAAATTGAGAGAGGTGGATACTCAGCGAGACCTTGGTGTCCTCGTGCATCAGTCGCTGAAAGTAAGCGCGCAGGTACAGCAGGCAGTAAAGGAGGCAAATGGTATGTTGGCTTCATAGCGAGTATAGGAATTGGGATGTTTTACTGCAATCGCATAGGGCTTGGTGAGGCCACACCTGGAGTATTGTGGGCAGTTTTGGTGTCCTTACGTGAGGAAGGATGATGTTGCTATGGAGGGAGGGCAGCGAAGGTTTACCAGGCTGATTCCTGGGATGGTGGGACTGTCATATGAGGAGAGACTGAGTCGGTTAGGATTATATTCATTGGAGTTTAGAAGAGTGAGAGGGGATCTCATAGAAAATTAGAAAATTCTAACAGGATTAGACAGAGTAGATTCAGAAAGAATGTTCCCGATGGTGGGGGAGTCCAGATCTTGGGGTCATAGTTTGAGGATAAGGGGTAAACCTTTTAGGACTGAGGTGAGGAGACATTTCTTCACCCAGAGAGCGGGGAATCTGTGGAATTCACTCCCACAGAAAGTAGTTGAGGCCAAAATGTTGTGTGATTTCAAGAAAGAATTAGATATTGCTCTTGGGGCTGAAGGGATCAAGGGATTTGGGGGAAGGCGGGATCAGGATGTTGAACATGATGATCAGCCAGGATCATAATGAACGGTGGAGCAGTCTCGAAGGGCCGAATGGCCTACTCCTGCTTCTATTTTCTATGTATGTTTGTACACATGTATCTAATAGGATTTGTTGAATGAGTGGGTGGGGCAATGACAAAGGAGGGTCTGTGATTGGGTTGAAGTGAGAAGAGATTGAACGACAGAAGAGTTAGTCTAGCAGGACTGAAGGGAATGGTGATGGGAAAGAAAATATATTCAGGAGCTGGTGAGCTGCAAAAATACAAGACAAGCAGGTGTAGAACTTGTAATTATTGCTGTTCACAGGAACTTGGGTTTACTTGTAGCTGGGACGCAGAAAGTTTGTAGGACTGCACCGTAAGCAATTGGGAAATCCAATGAGATGTTGGTTTTTATTGGAAAGGGATTTGTGTTCAAGAATAAGGAAGCCTTGCTACAATTGTACAGGGATTTGGTGAGACCACGGGCAGGATTCCCCGGGGGGGGTGAGAATCGCGCCATGCTACCCCGACGGCAACCCGCGGGATCGCCGCTGCGCCGGTGTGGGGCCGTTGAAATTGGCTCCCCGGCGATTCTTCAGGCCCCGACAGGTCGAGTGGCCACTGAGTTCGGCCGAGTCCCGTGGGTCACGTAGGGTCCCACACAGCGGGACCTGGAGGTTCTGTGTGCGGGGCCCGTCCTGGAGGTGGGGCAGGGGGATCCGACCCCGGGGTGGGCCTCCACGGTGGCCTGGCCCATGATCGGGGCCCACCGATCGGCAGGCGGGCTGGTTCCGTGGGTGGCCTATGTTCCTCCGAGCCGGGCCCCTGTTGGGCTCTGCCATATTTGCCGGGGGTCGGCGCGGAGACGGGAACCAACGCGCATGCGCGGAATCACGGCAGCCGTCGCCCGCTGGCTGGAGCTGCGGGGACCACTCCGGTGCCAACCTAGCCCCCTAGGAAGGGGAGTATACCGGACAATTGAGGAGTGGTTCACGCCGGCGTCAGAACTTGGCCGCGAGATTGGAGAATCCCGGCCCACATCTGGAATACTGGCCGGAATTTTTGGCCGTTCACGCCAGCGGGAAACTCTGGCCCTACCGATGGCAAGTCCCCACCGAGGGTTTCCCGACGGCGAGGGGTACATTAAACAGCAAACTCCGTTGACGACAGCGTGACCAGGAGATCCTGCCACTGGCCAATGGCAGCTGGCTTTGCCATTGCAAAATAAGGGTGGCACGGAAAAGCAAGCCCAGTAACCGCGCAGCATTGATCCCCATAGTTACGGACGGATGGACTTACAATCGAGGCAGGACAGGTTTGCAAGATTAGTGCGGGGGATGAGGGGGTTGTCCTATGATGAGAGGCTGTGCAAATTGGGTTTATATTCTGTGGAGTTTAGAAGAATGAGAGATGACCTCATTGAAACCTACACAATTCTGAAGGAGTTTGATAGGGTTGATGGGGTGGACGCTGAGAAATTGTTCCCGCTGGGCGGGGAACTAAAACACGGGGGCCCAGTCTCAGGATTTGGGGCCGAACATTTAGGACTGAGGTGAGGAAATATTTCTTCACTCAAATGGTTGTGAATCTTTGGAATTCTTTATCCCAGAGGTTTGTAGGTGCTGCATCACTGAATCTATTTGAGGTTGGGATAGACATATTTTTGGTGTCTCCGGGAATGGATGACTATGGGTTGCAGGTGGGAAAGTGGAGTTGAAATGAAATGAAATGAAAATCGCTTATTGTCACGAGTAGGCTTCAATGAAGTTACTGTGAAAAGCCCCTAGTCGCCACATTCCGGCGCCTGTCCGGGGAGGCTGGTACGGGAATCGAACCGTGCTGCTGGCCTGCTTGAAAAGCCAGTGATTTAGCCTGGTGAGCTAAACCAGCCCCGAAGCAGAAGATCGGCCAGGATTGTACTGGATAGGGCAGTGTAGACTTTACGGGCAGTGTAGGCTTGATGGGCTGGGTAGGCATGATGGGCTGGGTAGGCATGACGGGCTGGGTAGGCGTGACGGGCTGGGTAGGCTTGTCGGGCTGGGTAGGCTTGACGGGCTGGGTAGGCATGATAGGCTGGGTAGGCCCGAAGAGCAGTGTAGACTCGATTGGCTGTGTAATCGCCTCATAATTCTCGTGTTCCTATGTTCTGATACTGCCCTGGTGAGATTTGAACTCGTTGAGTCCTATGTCTGTGGTTTAAGATTGGCTCTGTTAAATCTATTCCTCTGTGTTAACTGGCCTGTTGAGCTGGGGGTATCTGTCGTGGATTATGGTCACTTTATCTTCCAAAGGGTATGTGATAGTTTGCATTTAATGACATTTTCTATTTAAAGCTATGCTGCAGATTACTTGTTAGAGGCAAGAATGTCCTTCAAAATCACTGAAAAGACCGCAGTATTTGAACATGCCATGTGACGTGAAGTATAAAGTCTGATTGTATTGTGCTGACTTATAGGAATTCTTATCTCCCTTTATCTGAAGCTTGTTAATAAAATTTCTCTGTTATTATCGTGTCGATGTTAAGATACATACATTGTGACACCAGCCTCTGTTTCCACCATGAATTCTCAGAGAGCAGCAGGACTGCCTATCCGAACATGCTTCATTGCAGAATCTGGAAGTTTCCAAACAACTTTGAATGAATTTGAATCCTGTTCTCTGTTATGATCAGGTTGAAACTGGCACTCAGCGAGGGTACTTCCTGCAGCGGGCATAAGGCAGTGAGGTGGAACAAGGCGGACCTTAGAATGGGCAGTGGAGAGGGATTGAGAGAGAGAGAGAGAGAGAAAAGAGAGAGAATGAGTTGGAGAGAGGTAATGCATTTTGGAAGGTCTAATACAGGTAGGGAATATACAGTGAATGGTAGAACCCTAAAGAGTATCGACTATCAGAGAGATCTTGGTATACAGGCCCACAGGTCACTGAAAGGGGCAACACAGGAGGAGAAGGTAGTCAAGAAGGCATACGGCATGCTTGCCTTCATTGGCCGGGGCATTGAGTATAAGAATTGACAAGTCATGTTGCAGCTGTATAGAACCTTAGTTAGGCCACACTTGGAGTATAGTGTTCAATTCTGGTCGCCACACTACCAGAAGGATGTGGAGGCGTGAGAGAGGGTGCAGAAGAGGTTACCAGGATGTTGCCTGGTATGGAGGGCATTAGCTATGAGGAGAGGTTGAATAAACTCGGTTTGTTCTCACTGGAACAACGGAGGTTGAGGGGCGACCAGATAGAGGTCTACAAAATTATGAGGGGCATAGACAAAGTGGATAGTCAGAGGCTTTTTCCCAGGGTAGAGGGACAATTACTAGGGGGCATAGGTTTAAGGTGCGAGGGGCAAGGTTTAGAGGAGATGTACGAGGCATGCTTTTTACACAGAGGGTAGAGGGTGCCTGGAACTCGCTGCCGGAGGAGGTGGTGGAAGCAGGGACGATAGTGACATTTAAGGGGCATCTTGACAAATACATGAATAGGATGGGAATAGAGGGATACGGACCCCGGAAGTGTAGAAGATTTTAGTTTAGACAGGCAGCATGGTCGGCACGGGCTTGGAGGGCCGAAGGGCCTGTTCCTGTGCTGTATTTTTCTTTGTCAAAGTCCAGCAGTAACCCCCACACCCACCGCCCTCCCCAACCAGTGTCCTCCACGGCCACGCAAGAGGCGCAACAACGGGCAGAAAAGTGCCGGTGCCCTCCTGCTCCACCTTCCTCCGACATGTCTTCAGGCCTTGATGGTGGGGGCAGGGGGGATGTTATAATCCAACGGGGTCTACAGGGACGGACCAATTACCCACCCCGTGAGTCTCGTAGAATATGAGCTTCCCTGCTGAGCGGCGGAGGCCCATCAGTGCAGTAAATGGACTCGGCCCAGAGGAAAGCCGATTATGATAATAATCTTTATTATTGTCACAAGTAGGCTTATATTAACATTGCAATAAAGTTACTGTGAAAATTCCTTAGTTGCCACACTCCGGCGCCTGTTCGGGTACACGGAGGGAGAATTCAGAATGTCCAATTCACCTAACAGCACGTCTTCGGGACTTGTGGGAGGAAACCGAGCACCCGGAGGAAACCCACGCAGACACGGGGAGAACGTGCAGACTCTGCACAGACAGTGACCCAGCGGTGAATCGAACCTGGGACCCTGTCGCTGTGAAGCAACAGTGCTAACCACTGTGCTACCATGCAGCACTCCCTCAGTACTGACCCTCTGGCAGTGCGGCACTCCCTCAGTACCGAACATTCTCTCAGTACTGACCCTCTGACAGTGCAGCACTCTCTCTCAGTACTGACCCTCTGACAGTGCAGCATTCTCTCAGTACTGACCCTCTGACAGTGCAGCACTCCCTCAGTACTGACCCTCTGGCAGTGCGGCACTCCCTCAGTACCGAACATTCTCTCAGTACTGACCCTCTGACAGTGCAGCACTCTCTCTCAGTACTGACCCTCTGACAGTGCAGCATTCTCTCAGTACTGACCCTCTGACAGTGCAGCACTCCCTCAGCACTGACCCTCTGACAGTGCGGCACTCCCTCAGTACTGACCCTCTGACAGTGCAGCACTCCCTCAGTACTGACCCTCTGACAGTGCGGCACTCCCTCAGTACTGACCCTCTGACAGTGCGGCACTCCCTCAGTACTGACCCTCTGACAGTGCAGCACTCCCTCAGTACTGACCCTCTGACAGTGCGGCACTCCCTCAGTACTGACCCTCTGACAGTGCGGCACTCCCTCAGTACTGACCCTCTGACAGTGCGGCACTCCCTCAGTACTGACCCTCTGACAGTGCGGCACTCCCTCAGTACTGACCCTCTGACAGTGCAGCACTCCCTCAGTACTGACCCTCTGACAGTGCGGCACTCCCTCAGTACTGACCCTCTGACAGTGCGGCACTCCCTCAGTACTGACCCTCTGACAGTGCGGCACTCCCTCAGTACTGACCCTCTGACAGTGCAGCGCTCCCTCAGTACTGACCCTCTGACAGTGCGGCACTCCCTCTGTACTGACCCTCTGACAGTGCGGCACTCCCTCAGTACTGACCCTCTGACAGTGCGGCACTCCCTCAGTACTGACCCTCTGACAGTGCGGCACTCCCTCAGTACTGACCCTCTGACAGTGCAGCACTCCCTCAGTACTGACCCTCTGACAGTGCAGCACTCCCTCAGTACTGACCCTCTGACAGTCCGGCACTCCCTCAGTAATGACCCTCTGACAGTGCAGCGCTCCCTCAGTACTGACCCTCTGACAGTCCAGCACTCCCTCAGTACTGACCCTCTGACAGTGCAGCACTCCCTCAGTACTGACCCTCTGACAGTGCGGCACTCCCTCAGTACTGACCCTCTGACAGTGCAGCACTCCCTCAGTACTGACCCTCTGACAGTGCAGCACTCCCTCAGTACTGACTCTCTGACAGTGCAGCGCTCCCTCAGTACTGACTCTCTGACAGTGCAGCACTCCCTCAGTACTGACCCTCTGACAGTGCAGCACTCCCTCAGTACTGACCCTCTGACAGTGCAGCACTCCCTCAGTACTGACCCTCTGACAGTGCAGCACTCCCTGAGTACTGACACTCTGACAGTGAGAACGAGATTATTTGCTCCAATCCCAATGTGCCACTTGACCTCACACTGTGACTGCAGTCAGCTGCTGAGCCAGGCCGGCTCTGTCTACATACACACCGAGAGATAACAATGTCAAACATATTTTCTAATTATAACAGATACAACAGGAATGTTTGCAGTTAAAACATTATAGCGTAAACAATATTTATTGGAATTTTACCAGGAGTGTATATTGGAATCCGCAGTACCAGTCTCAAACAGAAAACAGATTGGAGACAGATGGAAACATTCCTTCAGGGAAATGTGTAGTTTATTAAACCAAATAAGGAGGATTCAGAGATGTGGGGAAGTGTAAAATTTATTGATGTTTGAGTTGCATTGACAGTGTTTTTTGAGATCATGGTTTTTCTACCACATGAGTGCAGAAAACTCATCTTTTAAGTTCAGGCAGTTCAACAGAATAAGGGGATCCATCAGCTATGTTGACGTGGCCTTGATAGAGTGTGTTCTGTACAATGTTTGCTGCTGTGACACTGTAATATTGCAGCCGACTGCCAGTGTCCTCCACACTGTGCTCAACATACAATCAATAATCATCCAGTTGTCAAATGTTTTGATTCATTTGAAAAGTAAAATTTATGTATGAACTTTGAGCTCAACAAGGTTCATCCATTTCAATGTCCCCATCAAACACTCCCAGGACAGGTACAGCACGGGCTAGATACAGAGTAAAGCTCCCTCTACACTGTCCCCATCAAACACTCCCAGGACAGGTACAGCACGGGCTAGATACAGAGTAAAGCTCCCTCTACACTGTCCCCATCAAACACTCCCAGGACAGGTACAGCACGGGTTAGATACGGAGTAAAGCTGCCTCTACACTGTCCCCATCAAACACTCGCAGGACAGGTGCAGCACGGGGTTAGATACAGAGTAAAGCTCCCTCTACACTATCCCCATCAAACACTCCCAGGACAGGTATAGCACAAGGTTAGATACAGAGTAAAGATCCCTCTACACTGTCCCCATCAAACATTCCCAGAACAGGTATAGCACGGGGTTAGATACAGAGTACAGCTCCTCTACACTGTCCCCATCAAACACTCGCAGGACAGGTGCAGCACGGGGTTAGATACAGAGTAAAGCTCCCTCTACACTATCCCCATCAAACACTCCCAGGACAGGCATCACACAGGGTTAGATACAGTGTAAAGATCCCTCTACACTGTCCCCATCAAACATTCCCAGAACAGGTATAGCACGGGGTTAGATACAGAGTAAAGCTCCCTCTACACTGACCCCATCAAACACTCCCAGGACAGGGCAGCACGGTAGCATTGTGGATAGCACAATTGCTTCATAGCTCCAGGGGTCCCAGGTTCGATTCCAGCTTGGGTCACTGTCTGTGCAACTGTGTAAGGTTTCAAAGTTGCAGGAGTGTACCGGCAGGAAGGAAGGTGGTTTAAAGTGCGTCTACTTCCATGCCAGGAGCATCTGGAATAAGGTGGGTGAGCTTGCGGCATGGGTTGGTACCTGGGACTTCGATGTTGTGGCCATTTCGGAGACATGGATAGAGCAGGGCGAGGAATGGTTGTTGCAGATGCCGGGGTTTAAATATTTCAGTAAGCTCAGGCAAGGTGGTAAGAGAGGGGGAGGGGTGGCATTGTTAGTCAAGGACAGTATTACGGTGGCTGAGAGGACATTTGATGAGGACTCGAATACTGAGGTAGTATGGGCTGAGTTAAGAAACAGGAAAGGAGAGGTCACCCTGTTAGGGGTTTTCTATAGGCCTCCGAAAAGTTCCAGAGATGTAGAGGAAAGGATTCCAAGGATGATTCTGGATAGGAGCGAAAGCAACAGGGTAGTTGCTATGGGGGACTTTAACTTTCCAAATATTGACTGGAAACACTATAGTTCGAGTACTTTAGATGGATCCGTTTTTGTCCAATATGTGCAGGAGAGTTTCCTGATGCAGTATGTAGATAGGCCAACGAGAGGCGAGGCCGTATTGGATTTGGTACTGGGTAATGAACCAGGACAGGTGTTAGATTTGGAGGTAGGTGAGCACTTGGGTGATAGTGACCACAATTCGGTTACGTTTACTTTAGTGATGGAAAGGGATAGGTATATACTGCAAGGCAAGAGTTATAGCTGGGGGAAAGGCAATTATGATGCGATGAGGCAAGACTTAGGATGCATCGGATGGAGAGGAAAACTGCAGGGGATGGGCACAATGGAAATGTGAAGCATGTTCACGGAACAGCTACTGCGTGTCCTTGATAAGTATGTAGCTGTTCGGCAGGGAGGAAGTGGTCGAGCGAGGGAACCATGGTTTACTAAAGCAGTTGAAACACTTGTCAAGAGGAAGAAGGAAGTTTATATAAAGATGAGACGTGAAGGTTCAGTTAGGGCACTTGAGAGTTCCAAGTTAGGTAGGAAGGCTCTAAAGAGAGAGCTAAGAAGAGCCAGGAGAGGACATGAGAAGTCTTTAGCAGGTAGGATCAAGGATAACCCTAAAGCTTTCTATAGATATGTCAGGAATAAAAAAATGACTAGGGTAAGAGTCGGGCCAGTCAAGGACAGTAGTGGGAAGTTGTGCGTGGAGTCCGAGGAGATAGGAGAGGTGCTAAATGAGTATTTTCCGTCCGTATTCACACAGGAAGAAGACAATGTGGTCGAGGAGAATACTGAGATACAGGCTACTAGACTAGAAGGGCTTGAGGTTCATAAGGAGGCGGTGTTAGCGATTCTGGAAGTGTGAAAATAGATAAGTCCCCGGGGCCGGATGGGATTTATCCTAGGATTCTCTGGGAAGCTAGGGAAGGAGATTGCTGAGCCTTTGGCTTTGATCTTTAAGTCATCTTTGTCTACAGGAACAGTGCCAGAAGACTGGAGGATAGCAAATGTTGTCCCACTTGTTCAAGAAGGGGAGTAGAGTTAACCCCGGGTAACTATAGACCAGTGAATCTTACTTCCATTGTGGGAAAAGTCTTGGAAGGTTTATAAGAGATAGGATGAATAATCATCTGGAAAGGAATAAATTGATTAGAGATAGTCAACATGGTTTTGTGAAGGGTAGGTCGTGCCTCACAAACCTTATTGAGTTCTTTGAGAAGGTGACCAAACAGGTGGATGAGGATAAAGCAGTGATGTGGTGTATATGGATTTCAGTAAAGCGTTTGATAAGGTTCCCCATGGTTGGCTATTGCAGAAAATACAGAGGCATGGGATTCAGGGTGATTTAGCAGTTTGGATCAGAAATTGGCTAGCTGATAGAAGACAAAGGGTGGTGGTTGATGGGAAATGCTCTGACTGGTGTCAAGTTACTAGTGGTGTACCACAAGAATCTGTTTTGGGGCCGTTGCTGTTTGTCATTTTTATAAATGACCTGGAGGAGGGCGTAGAAGGATGGGTGAGTAAATTTGCAGATAACACTAAAGTCGGTGGAGTTGTGGACAGTGCAGAAGGATGTTACAAGTTACAGAGGGACATAGATAAGCTGCAGAGCTGGGCTGACAGGTGGCAAATGGAGTTTAATGCAGAAAAGTGTGAGGTGATTCATTTTGGAGGGAATAACAGAAAGGCAGAGTACTGGGCTAATGGTAAGATTCTTGGTAGTGTGGACGAGCAGAGAGATCTTGGTGTCCATGTCCATAGATCCCTGAAAGTTGCCACCCAGATTGAGAGGGTTGTTAAGAAGGCGTACAGTGTGTTAGCTTTTATTGGTAGAGGAATTGAGTTTCGGAGCCATGAGGTCATGTTGCAGTTGTACAAAACTCTGATGCGGCCGCATTTGGAGTATTGTGTGCAGTTCTGGTCGCCGCAATATAGGAAGGATATGGAAGCTTTGGAAAGAGTACAGAGGAGATTTACAAGGATGTTGCCTGGTATGGAGGGAAGATCTTGCGAGGAAAGGCTGAAAGACTTGAAGCTGTTTTCGTTAGAGAGAAGAAGGTTAAGAGGTGACTTAATTGAGGCATACAAGATGATCAGAGGATTAGATAGGGTGGACATTGAGAGCATTTTTCCTCGGATGGTGATGTCCAGCACGAGGGGACATAGCTTTAAATTGAGGGGAGATAGATATAGGACAGATGTCTGAGGTAGATTCTTTACTCAGAGAGTAGTAAGGGCAGGAATGCCCTGCCTGCAACAGTAGTTGACTCGCCAGCACTGAACGCATTCAAATGGTCATTGGGTAGGCATATGGACGATAAGGGAATATTGTAGATGGGCTTTAGAGGGGTTTTACAGGTCGGCGCAACATCGAGGGCCGAAGGGCCTGTACTGCGCTGTAATGTTCTATGTTCTATGTGCGGAGTCTGCAATCCTCCCGTGTGTGCATAGGTTTCCTCCGGGTGCTCGGTTTCCGCCCACAGTCCAAAGATGTGCAGGTTAGGTGGATTGACGATGATAAATTGCCCTTAGTGTCCAAAATTGCCCTTAGTGTTGGGTGGGGTTGCTGGGTTGTGGGGATAGGGTGGTGGGGTGGACCTTGGGTAGGGTGCTCTTTCCAAGAGCCGGTGCAGACTCGATGGGCCGACTTGCCTCCTTCTGCACTGTAAATTCTATGATCTATGACAGGTAAAGCACGGGGTTAGATACAGAGTAAAGCTTCCTCTACACTGTCCCCATCAAACACTCCAGGACAGGTACAGCACGGGGTTAGATACAGAGTAAAGCTTCCTCTACACTGTCCCCATCAGTGTGTGGGGGGCAGGGGTGTGGGGGAGGGTGAAGTAATGGCCACAATCAGATCAGCCAATGATATATGAATGGTTCCGATGGGCCAAATGGCCCAATTCTGCTCTTATTTCTCCCGTACTGACTCAGTGACTGGGCTGAAGATCTCTGAGAGGTTGATTCTGGATGTCATGGTTAATATATCCATACCGTGCCCTGGAGATGGGCGGGGCTGGAGATGGGCGGGGCTGGAGATGGGCGGGGCTGGAGATGGGCGGGGTTGGAGATGGGCGGGGCTGGAGATGGGCGGGGCTGGAGATGGGCGGGGCTGGAGATGGGCGGGGGTGGGGGGGGGGGGGGTGGGGGTGGGGGGGGGGGTGGCGATAGTTTATGTCAGATTCTATCCTTTGAGTAAAACAGTGGGTGGAATTGTCCATTGCTGCCATTAAGATCGGGAATCCTGCAGTCAGCTGAAAACGGGATGGACCCAGGGCAGCAGGCTCGTTCCCGGCCTCTGGTTCTGCCCCGCAGCCATAATATGATGACTGTCGGAGAACGTACAAACAGCTAACAGAAATTATTTAAAAAATATATAAATTTAGAGTAGCCAATTCATTTTTTCCAATTAAGGGGCAATTTAGCATGGCCAATCCACCTACCCAGCACATCTTTGGGTTGTGGGGGTGAAACCCACTCAGACACGGGGAGAATGTGCAAAACTCCACCACGGACAGTGACCCAGAGCCGGGATCGAACCTGGGACTCAGCGCCGTAGGCAGCAGTGCTAACCACTGTGCCACCGTGCTGCCCCTGCTCAAATTCGTTTGAATGCGATTAACGGGCTGGTGACCAAATCTCCACCCCCCCCAATTAGGCTCCACCCATCCCCAGAAGGGAGTCACATGGGCGTGATTGGTGCAAGTATTTACAAGTGCAGTACTGGTGCCATGGCATTTGAAGGGGAGCAAGCAGGCAGGTACCTTCTGCATTGTCTTTGGGCTTGCTAGGGGATTTGCTTTTGGATTTGCTTATTGTCACGTGTACCATGGTGCAGCTTAAACAGATCATATAGGACATGAAAAGAAAATACATAATAGGGAAACACAAGGTCCACAATGTAAATACATAGACATTGGCATCGGATGAAGCATACAGGGGTCTAGTATTAATCAGATCAGTCCATAAGAGGGTTTTTATGGGCGGCATGGTGGTGCAGTGGTTAGCACTGCTGCCTCACGGCGCCGAGGTTCCAGGTTCGATCCCGGCTCTGGGTCACTGTCCGTGTGGAGTTTCCACATTCTCCCCGTGCTTGCGTGGGTTTTGCCCCCACAACCCAAAGATGTGCAGGATCGGTGGATTGGCCACGCTAAATTGCCCCTTAATTGGAAAAAATTGATTGGGTACTCTAAATTATGTTTTCAAAAAATGAGAGGGTTATTTGAGGAGTCTGGTAACAGCGGGGAAGAAGCTGTTTTTGAATCTGTTTGTGTGTGTTCTCAGACTTCTGTATCTCCTGTCTGATGGAAGAAGTTGGAAGAGTTAGTAAGCCAGGTGGGAGGGGTCTATGATTATGTTGCCCGCTTTCCCCAGGCAGCGGGAGGTGTAGACAGAGTCAGTGGATGGGAGGCAGGTTTGTGTGATGGACTGGGCTGTGTTCACGACTCTCTGAAGCTTCTTGTGATCTTGGGCCGAGCAGTTGCCATACCAGGCTGTGATGCAGCCCGATAGGATGCTTTCTATGGTGCATCTGTAAATGTTGGTAAGAGTCAATGTGGACATGCCGAAGTTCCTTAGTTTCCTGAGGAAGTATAGGCGCTGTTGTGCTTTCTTGGTGGTAGCGTCAACGTGGGTGGACCAGGACAGATTGTTGGTGATGTGCATACCTAGAAATTTGAAGCTGTCAACCATCTCCACCTCGGCCCCGTTGATGCTGACAGGGGTGTGCATAATACTTTGCTTCCTGAAGTTTTGCTGACATTGAGGGAGAGATTGTTGTCGTTACACCACTCCACTAGGTTCTCTATCTCCCTCCTGTATTCTGACTCATTGTTGTTCGATATCTGACCCAGTACGATCGTGTCATGAGCAAACTTGCCGATGGAGTTGGAGCCAAATTTTGCCACAGAGTCGTGTGTTATGGGAGTAGAGTAGGGGGCTAAGTACGCAGCCTTGCGGGGCCCAGGTATTGAGGACTATCGTGGAGGAGGTGTTGTTGTTTATCCTTACTGATTGTGGTCTGTGGGTCAGGAAGTCGAGGATCCAGTTGCAGAGGGAGGAGCCAAGTCCTCGGTTTTGGAGCTTTGATATGACCTTGGCTGGGATTATGGTGATGGGGTGTATGACTGGAGTTTTGGGACTGGTGAGGACTGACTTGGTGGCAAGGGTATGTACGCAGGGTGTTTCCCGATCGGGATAGTGTGGCTCAACCTCTCCTTTCTACTGTAAAGGACGAGAAACTCACCCTCAAGGTGTTAATTACAGACCGCTGACTGTGTACACTGCTGACTGCTGCCGGTGTCCTTGAAATGCTCTGAGATCTCCTGAGCATGTGTTGGGGGTCGCTGGAGGGTGGGTTCTGAGGGACATGCTGGTAAGTGACTGGCAAATATGGGTTTGGGGGCAGATGTCAAGGATTAAGGATGGGAGTGATGCCGGGGCCACACAGGTTGGTTACTCACTTGAGCTGCTCCAAGGAGATGATTCAGCTTCCTCCTGCTTTGCATTACCGGCCTTCCTGCTGGGGCTGCCAGCAATCAGCTTACCCCAGGCTTGATACCTGGCTGGTGTTTCCGCCCCAACCTGGGGAAGAGGATGTCCCTCCTCTCCTCAACAACATCCAATTCCCGTGGATGTCCGCATCAAGGAAGCTTCGTTCAGGTCTTCTTGTAGCCACCTTCTTGGCTGGAATGTGGGTCTGGGGTGAGTGGAGCGCATCAGAGCTGCTCCAGCTTGTCAGACTCACAATGCCATTCCCAATCCCAGCGGATAATCTGCCTGGGGAATCACGTGGCCTGTGTACTGGCCCATTTGCGTGGTTGGAATTGTGCGGTCCTCCCCAGCGCTCCTGGTGGCAGTGCGAGAATATTCTCAGTCTCTGTTCATGGAAGCATTTTGTCTTTGAAGCAGAGCATCATTGCCCAGTGCCTGTTGTTGTCCTTCATTGCTTTACTTGCCGCTGTGTGAATTTCGACCCCCAGTTTGCTGATGAACCCTTTAACCCAGTGATTTTATGTAATCTCTGGCACGAGACTCTTAACTACTGCCAGATGTTTTCTGGAAATACTTCTGCACAGCTTCAGCGTTTACATCATCTGGAAGTCGATGTGAACTACTGTAGTTGCCTTGTTGGCAAGAAAAATATCCTGCAGGGATTTGCGAAGGAATCTGCCAAATGTGGTGCTTTCGAAAAAGTGCTATTTCTACCGTAATGCTGTTTGTTCAAAAAGCTCCATTCTCATCAACTCTTTTCTACTTTTCCAGCTATGCTGCATCATTGAAGGTGCCCGTAACCAATTACTTTTGATGCTCTGGGCTTTTTAAAATTATCAGTAACTTGGTCAGTTCTTTATTTGGTTTAAATGTGTAATTTAGGTTTTATGCTTCTTTGGAATGCAAGCTGCATTTTCCAGGATAGAATTCTGCACTCGGTATTAAGCCCCAATCAATATCCACTCTCTTCCTACTTTCAGAACTGGCCTGACCCCTATTTCGCACTGAAGCCAAGTCTTTGCACTTCTCTTTACACTCAGCATAACTTGTAAAGCACTTACCGTTTAAGAAAGAAAGACTTACATTGCTGAAGTGCTTATCACAGCGTCAGAGTGTCCAAAGGCATTTCACAGCCAGTGAAATGTTCCCTTGCCTGGTCACTGTCTTAATGCGAGATACATGGCGAGCAATGCACAGTGAGATCCCACAAACAGCAATGTGACAATGGCCAGGTGATGTGCTTTTTAAAAAATGGAAACAGAAAAGGCTTAGAAACACTCAGCAGGTGAAGCAGCTAAACTCTGTCGGGGAGAGGGGGTGGCGAGATGTTTATGGGGCTTCAGAATTATGTCCTTTCTTCAACATAAATCGAACCGTGCTGGATTACTGCTCCCGATGATTTCTGTGTATGAAGGAATATTCTTTACATTGGTTTGGTTGCACAGAACTGAATCTTTCTGAAAAGAGAGTCGTTTTGTTGAAGCTTTTTATCCTCACTTATCAGGACAGGAGTGGTGAGCCTGTGGAATTCATTACCACAGGAAGTAGTTGATGCTAAAACATTAAATATATTCAACAGGCGGCTGGATATAGCACTTGGGGAGAATGGGATCAAAGTCTATGGGGAGAAAGCAGGATTAGGCTATTGAGTTGGATGATCAGCCATGATCGTGATGAATGGCGGAGCAGGCTCGAAGGGCCAAAAGGCCTCCTCCTGCTCCTATCTTCTATATATCTATGTATGTATCTATGTATTATGTATGGAATGATCTGTCTGGACTGTACGCAGAACAATACTTTTCACTGTACCTCATTACACGTGGCAATAAATCAAATTCAGTTCAGTTCAGAACCTATCTATCTCTGTCTGAAAGACATCCAGTGATTTGGCCTCTACAGCCTTCTGTGGCAAAGAGTTCCACAGATTCACCACCCTCTGGCTGAAGAAATTCCTCCTCATCTCTGTTTGAAAGATCGTACCTTTAGTCTGACATTGTGTCCTCTGCTTTTAGTTTTTCCTACAAGTGGAAACATCCTTTCCACGTCCACTCTATCCAGGCCTCTCAGTATTGAAACTCAGCAAATTTCAGTAGGTTGTGGCAGCGCAGGTGGCTCAGTGGGTTAGCACTGCGGCCTCACGGCGCCGAGGTCCCAGGTCGATCCCGATTCTGGGTCACTGTTCGTGTGGAGTTTGCACTCTCTCCCCATGTTTGCGTGGGTTTTGCCCCCAGAACCTAAAAGATGTGCAAACTCGGTGGATTGGCCACACTAATTTGCCCCTTAATTGGAAAAAAATGAATTAGGTACTCTAAATTTATATTTTAAAAAATTTCAATAAGATTCCCCCTTATCCTTCTAAACTCCAACGAGTACAGACCCAGAGTCATCAACAATTCCTCATATGACAAGGGACACCGTGACTGTGACTGTAATTCAGGAATGGAGAAAAATCCGCCCATGGTAACTACAGAGCAGTCTACCTGATGTTTGTCATGGAGAAGGTGACAGAAAGGGCCCTGGTTAACCGCCTCCTCCAGTAACAGAAGAACACCTTCCAGAGTAGCAGTGCAGGTTTCACTGAACGAGAAGCACCATCGACTTGATCTTCACTGGGCAGAAAATCCAAGAAAAGTGCGAGGAACAGTCCACCACGGTCTATTCCAAGATCACAAAAGCCTTTGACTCTGTGAAGCAGGAAAGCCGATGGAGCACAATCCTCAAATTGGTTACCTCAGAATTTTGTTGCCACTCTCTGCTTGCTCCTTGATTGCAGACAGTGATCCTCACCAATATGAATGACTGCTACCTTAGTGAAGACTAGGGGCATGCAAGCTGTGTCATTGCACTAACTTTCTTCTCCACCTTCCTCACTGTGTACACCACACATTCACCAAATTACCCACAGATAATGTACAGAATGGAAAGGAATCTGGTCAACCTACAATCACCTTCCATCCAAACCAAATCCACTCCAGTCTCAGTTATTGGGTTCCAATATGTAGATGGCCGTTGGTGTGTGCTCACTTAGAAACAGAGCTCTGGGTCATTGTTGACTCCTTCTCCAAAGCATATGAGAAAATGGGCCTTTCACTAAACACCCGGAAGATGAAGGTCGTCTTCCAGAGAGCTTCCATATCAAAATGCTTCCCACTGTCGATTAGGATGAATGGTGGTGTCCCAGAAAATGTGGGACCGTTTTCACATCTTGGGAACCTACCCTCGATAAAGACAGACACAGATGACAAAATTCATCATCAGCTCAGCTTTTGGTCACTTGAGGAAGTGAATATTGAGGACCAGGCTTTCAAACCCGGGACCAAGTTCATGGTTTACTGGGTAGCACTGAATCTCGTGCTCCAATCTGCTTCAGAGACTTGGACAACCTACAATCTACCCCTCAAAGCACTGGAGACGTGAACGGCAAGGTAGCACAGTGGTGAGCACTGTTGCTTCACAGCATCAGGGTCCCAGGTTCGATTCCCAGCTTGGGTCACTGTCGGTGCAGAGTCTGCACGTTCTACCCGTGTCTGTGTGGGTTTCTTCTGGTTCCCTCCCATAAGTCTGAAAGATGTGCAGGTTAGGTGGATTGGCCATGCTAAATTGCCCTCAGTGTCCAAAAAAACGGGCAGGCAGGGTTAAGGGCATAGGGTGGAGGTATGGGTGCTCTTCCCAAGGGCAGAACAGCCTCCTTCTGCACTGTAAATTCTATGATTCTATGATCAAGCTGCTATTCATTCAAAACCAGCTCTGCTGGACAGAACGCGTTGTTCGTGTGCCTGACACCATTCCCAAAGCAACTGCTCCATTCAGAATGTGGTCAGGGCAGGAGAATCCCGGGAGGACACTTCAGGGACGTCCTCAAAGTTTCCATAAGGTGATCAAATATCCCCGCTGACTAATCCAGACTCTCAACCAAACAAATTGGAGGAGGTTCATCCGGCAACACACCAAATACATCGAGAGACTTTAGTAAAAACAACATACTGTGGTTCTGGAAATCTATATAAAAACAGGAAGTTCTGGATAAACTCAGTGTCTCTGGCAGCATCTGTGAGAGAGGAACAGAGTAAACACCTCAAGCCAGATCAGACTCCACGTTCACTCTCTTTCTCCACAGATACTGTCAGACATGCTAAACGTTGCAGCACTCTATGTTTGTACATTGTGAGATGTCATCGAGAAAGGCAAAGCTGAGGGGTCGAAATGAGAAATGCCAAACATCCCATCTACCCAACCCTTCAACTACCAGCTGCCCGACATGTGGCCCAGTCTGCAGATGGTACATTGGACGTAACTCGGAACCCATCGAATCAGAGTGGGAGCAGGTCATGCTCAATCCAGAGAGTCTGTCTAAGAAGACAAGATAAGAGTGGACACAAGGGGAAGAAACAATAAAAAAGATTTTCATTGAGTGAAACCTGATCAAATCGAGGAGATAATCAACAGTTGTGGCACATGGCAACAAGCTGCTCTTTCAGTACATCCTTAAGATAAAGATAGGGGGCGGTTTAGTTCAATTGGTTAAACAGCTGGTCCGCGATGTCGAGCGAGGGGAACAGCGGGGGTTCAATTCATATACCGGCTGAGGTTATTCATGAACCTTGCCCCTCGTCTGAGGTGTGGTGATCCTCAGGTTAAATCCCCACCAGTCAGCTCCTCCCCTCAAAGGGGAAATCAACCTATGGTCACCTGGGACTGTGGGGACTTTACCTTAAGATAAATAACTGTGCATCATGGACCAAGCAGAACATTCAGCACAGTTAAGGATTCTGAGCATGTCACTGTCAGAGGGTCAGTATTTGAGGGAGTGCCGCACTGTCAGAGGGTCAGTACTGAGGGAGTGCTGCACTGTCAGAGGGTCAGTACTGAGGGAGTGCTGCACTGTCAGAGGGTCAGTACTGAGGGATGGCTGCACTGTCAGAGGGTCAGTACTGAGGGAGTGCTGCACTGTCAGAGGGTCAGTACTGAGGGAGCTGCACTGTCAGAGGGCGGTAGTATTTGAGGGATTGCCGCACTGTCAGAGGGTCAGTACTGAGGGAGTGCCGCACTGGTCAGAGGGTCAGTACCGAGGGAATGCCGCACTGTCAGAGGGTCAGTACTGAGGGAGTGCTGCACTGTCAGAGGGTCAGTACTGAGGTAGTGCCGCACTGTCAGAGGTCAGTACTGAGGGAAGTGCTGCACTGTCAGAGGGTCAGTACTGAGGGAGTGCTGCACTGTCAGGGGTCAGTAACTGAGGGAGTGCCGCACTGTCAGAGGGTCAGTACTGAGGGAGAGCTGCACTGTCAGAGGGTCAGTACTGAGGGAGTGCTGTACTGTCAGAGGGTCAGTCCTGAGGGAGTGCCGCACTGTCAGAGGGTCAGTCCTGAGGGAGTGCCGCACTGTCAGAGGGTCAGAACTGAGGGAGTGCTGCACTGTCAGAGGGTCAGTATCGAGGGAGTGCTGTACTGTCAGAGGGTCAGTACTGAGGGAGTGCCCGCGCTTGTCAGAGGGTCAGTACTGAGGGAGTGCCGCACTGTCAGAGGGTCAGAACTGAGGGAGTGCCGCACTGTCAGAGGGTCAGTACTGAGGGAGTGCCGCACTGTCAGAGGGTCAGTACTGAGGGAGTGCTGCACTGTCAGAGGGTCAGTACTAGGGAATGCCGCACTGTCAGAGGGTCAGTACTGAGGGAGCGCCGCACTGTCAGAGGGTCAGTACTGAGGGAGTGCTGCACTGTCGAGGGTCAGTACTGAGGGAGTGCCGCACTGTCAGAGGGTCAGTACTGAGGGAGTGCCGCACTGTCAGAGGGTCAGTTCTGAGGGAGTGCCGCACTGTCAGAGGGTCAGTACGGAGGGAGTGCTGCACTGTCAGAGGGTCAGTACTGAGGGAGTGCCGCACTGTCAGAGGGTCAGTACTGAGGGAGTGCTGCACTGTCAGAGGTGCCATCTTTTGGATGGGACATTAATCTAAGGCCCTCTCCATGTTCCTTGGTGGGTGTAAGATAATATGAGGAGAGTTTTCCTAGTTTGCTGAGGATGAATATTTATCCTTCGACCAACATCATCAAAACAAGTTATCTGATCATTAATAGTATTAATGTTTGTGGGATCTTACTTTGCACATTTTGACGGACTTGCTTCCTGCGTTACAATCGTGTTTACACTTGAAATTTACTCAATTGGTTGTGAGGTACTTTGTGACATTCTGAAGTTGTGACCGGCGTTATCTGTGGTGGTTTTAAAATCAGGTCTGTAGACTTCAGAGATTCAGACAAACAAAGAGCTTTATCAGACGGTGCTGGCACTGCAGACTGCTCTGTCACACTGTCCGTCTGCCCTCGCAGACAGCCAATGATGTCATTCATGTGATCCGTCTCTTAAAGTGCCCCTGTACCACTGCAAGGCTGCTTGTGAGGAAACATGAGAAATACCATGGGCGGGATTCTCCGCGCTGTAATCGCGATCGGCGCGGGGCTGGAGAATGGGCGTTGACGGCGAAATCATGCGTGACACCGCTCCCGCTATTCTCTGGTCCCCGGAGAATCGCCGTGGATCACGCACGCGCGGTCTAGGCGGCGCGGGTAGGGGGGCCATTGACAGATACCCGCGCAGTGATTCTCCAAGAGTAACTGGCCGAGTTCCCGATGGCGTGGGTCTCTCATGGTCCCACCCATCGGGAACTCAGAGTGGAGGCTGCGGACTCAGGGGGGTGAGGGGGGTGGTGGGGGGATCCTTCACTGGGGGGGGGGGGGGGGCTCACAGACAACCAGGCTATCGATCGGGGGCCACCAATCCGTGGGTGCGTACGATCGGGGGGAGGGGGGGGGGATCTTTTTGGTGGCAATCCGCGGTGTGGGTCCGCGCATGCGCACAGCGGCTGCACCGCGACATGGTGGACCCACACCGCGGATTGCCACCGACTAGAAGTGCCCCGTATCGGCAGCCGGAGATGCGAGAAGTACTCCGGGGTCCTGCTAGCCCCCCTCAGGTAGGATTATCATTCTGGACTTTCTTCAGGACCCCAGACCGCCAGGAAAACCCACCTTCAGCCCCAGGATCCACGTGCTCCACCCTGATTGGCTGAACAGGTCCCAACCCCCCCCTCCGAGAACTCGGCCCTGAAAGGGGCCACACTGTGAATACACAACAAGGTGTTCTCGAAATGCAAGTCTTTCTTTTCTGTCATCAGATGGATTCACAGATATGCTTCTGCTCTGGGATTTAGATGACCTGACTCAGCTAGTATGGGGTTAGAATCCTGATGTTGGGGTTTGAGCCCACAGCCTCCTCCACCACAGTGAAACTGAGAGTCCTACACTCCCTTGGTACCATTGGCAGACAGTCTTAGCCGAACACTTCAAAAAGAAAGTTATTGCTTGACCCTCAATTGGACTGCGTGACGCTGAGAGGCTCCGACTTTCCCGTACCTGCCTCCCCAAACAGGCGCCGGAATGTGGCAACTAGGGGCTTTTCACAGTAACTTCATTTGAAGCCTACTTGTGACAATAAGCGATTTTCATTTCATTTCATTTTTTTCACCTACACGTCTACATCACGTGTGTCAATCGCGGGCTTTTAGCTGTGAACCTGCTGAGTATCAGGTCTGTGTGCAAAAGGCTGACTGAGGTGAAGAAAGTGCCTGTTAATAAACAAGGGATTGATGATCACTCTTGGCACTGCCTGTACTGTTTAGTAAACAGAGCTGTAATGCTGGTCAATATTAATTGATGGATATCAGCATTGGCCACAAAGTTGTGGCTTCAATGGGCCATAAAAGGATTGAAGGTCGAACGGCAAACGGAACGATGGGGCAATGGGATGATTGTGAAACCCTGGTCTCCGATATTGTTTAGTCCTGAGTGGTTCGCAGACCATACTGGTTAGAGGATGTCGTGTTTAACATTGACCAATACTTCAGTCAGGCCAGACGTGGAATAGTACATCCAGTTCTGGAGGGTGTACTTTCAAAAGATGTTGATGGGTTAGTAGAAAAATAACAGTTGATGATCCCCGGCCACAGCCACTCACATTGTTCAGATAGTTTAAAAAGAACGTGTTGTCCTTGTAGGCAAGGCATCAAATATAACAAAGGGCTCGGGTCCAGTGGGAGCTGAAGGTTTTAATTGGGCAGAGAATTAATCAGAATGTATTCAGTCCTCATCTAATGAAGCAAGGAAACATTGGGAAATTTAATATGAATGATTGAAGTCCGTCTGTGGTTTCTCTAATGGAAATACATAGAATAAAAGCAGACAGCAGTGGGCTACATGTTAGTTGGAGTGGAAATACTGATTGAACACACTGACCATGAACATGAGCGAAAAATATGGACGGAATACGTGGACACCATGAGTCATACACACACCAATGAAATGTGCCACCTTATAGGAAAGGGTTTGGAGGAAGAAATATTGTATTAACATGCCCCAAATAAAGTGACAGGAAGGAATAGCGAGGGGGCAGAGAGGGAATGGGATTTCATGTGTTGGACTCCTTTCTTTCCCAGTATTTCAAATGCCCAAGTGAGGGAGAACTGTTGGGATCCAGTTATGGGAAATGAAACAAACAGATCAGAAAAGTGAGGGTTGGGGAACAGCTAGGTAATAGTGATCATGCCACAATCAGGTTTAAAATAAAGTTGGAGATAGATAAATGCAAGACAGAGAATAAAGTAATAAATTGTATGAATTTAAAGGCGAGGAATGGAAGGAGAGAAAATAAAATGAGAATATTTACCACAAAGAAATGGACCTAAAGTGATCAAAACACACTTTTTAAATGTAATTAATTCATGGTCTGTGGCTGTCACTGGCGAGGTAAACGTTTGTTTCCCATCCCTAATTAGCATTGAGAATGTGGTGGTCAGTAACCTTCTTGAACAGCGCCGGCCCACCCCGCGTAGGTATATCTTCCCATTTCCATCTTAAATTTGAGACCGCTTGTTTTTAAACTGTATCCCCACTTCTCATCTCTCTTACATCCACCCTGCCAAATTCCCTCAGGATTTTATCAATTTCAATAAGATCACCTCTCAATCTTGTAAACTCCAGTGGATACATGCCCAGCTTGTCTGACCTTTCCTCATAAGGTAACCCCTCCCCCAACGCAGGAATCCGCTGATTGGCTGACTGGCAGAAGGCAGAGAGTGGGGATAAAGGGGTCTTTTTCAGGATGGCAGCCGGTGACTAGTGGTGTGCCTCAGGGGTCTGTGCTGGGACCACAACTTTTCACAATATACATGAATGATCTGGAAGAAGGTACTGAAAGCACTGTTGCTAAGTTCGCAGATGATACAAAGATCTGTAGAGGGACAGGTAGTATTGAGGAAGCAAGGGGGCTGCAGAAGGATTTGGACAAGCCAGGAGAGTGGGCAATGAAGTGGCAAATGAAATACAATGTGGAAAAGTGTGAGGTTAATGCACCTTGGAAGGAGGAATTTATGCATAGACTATTTTCTAAATGGGGAAATACTTTGAAAGCAGAAGCACAAAGGGACTTGGGAGTCCTTGTTCACAATTATCTTAAGGTTAATGTGCAGGTTCAGTCGGCAGTTAGGAAAGCAAATGCAATGTTAGCATTCATGTCAAGACGGCTAGAATACAAGAGCAGGGATGTACTTCTGAGGCTGTGTAAGGCTCTGGTCAGACCCCATTTGGAATATTGTGAGCAGTTTTAGGCCCCGTATCTAAGGAAGGATGTTCTGCCTTGGAAAGGGTCCACAGGAGGTTCACAAGAATGATCCCTGGAATGAAGAACTTGTCGTATGAGGAACGGTTGAGGACTCTGGGTCTGTACTTGTTGGGGTTTAGAAGAATGAGATGGGATCTTATTGAAACTTACAGGATACTGCGAGGCCTGGATAGAGTGGACGTGGTCAGGATGTTTGCACTTGTCAGAAAAACTAGAAGCAGAGGGCATAATCTCAGATTAAAGGGACGATCCTTTAAAACAGAGATGAGGAGGAATTTCTTCAGCCAGAGGGTGGTGAATCTGTGGAACTCTTTGCCGCAGAAGGCTGTGGAGGCCAATTTACTGAGTGTCTTTAAGACAGATAGGTTCTTGATTAATAAGGGGATCAGGGGTTATGGGGAGAAGGCAGGAGAATGGGGATGAGAAAATATCAGCCATGATTGAATGGCGGAGCAGACTCGATGGGCCAAGTGGCCTAATTCTGCTCCTATGTCTTACGGTCTTCTGAGTGAATCTTCTCCAACTTATTTCCAATGCAATCATATCATTTTTTAAATAAGGAGACCCAAATTGTACTAATACCCCAAACGTGGCCTCACCAACAATTTCCCACTTTTAGATTTCATTCCTCTTGCAATAAAAGCCAACATTTTATTTTCCTTCCTAATCACTTGCTGTACCTGCAAACTAACTTTTAGAGTTCGTACCAGGACACCCAGATCCTCCTGTACCACAAGAGTTCCGCAATCTCTCTCCATTAAAATAATATACTGTTTTTCTAGCCTTCCTGCCAAAATGGACAAGTTGACATGTTCCAATATTATACTCCATCTGCCCACTCATTTAATCAATCTATGTCCATTTGCAGGCACTTTACGTCATCTATTTACTTTCTTATCTATCTTGCTGTCATCAGTAAATTTAGCAAACATACACTCAGTACCTTCATTCCAAGTTATTTTTATACCTCGTAATAGTTGAGGCCCCAGACCCTCTGCCTCTCCCCCAGTTACAGTTTGCCAATCTGAGATTGACTCAGTTAACCTGCTGTGGGCTTGCTGCCTGTTTGCTAATCAATCCACTTTCTTTGATATGACACTCCTCCATACGCCATGGGGCAGCACGGTAGCACAGTGCTTAGCACAATAGCTTCACAGCTCCAGGGTCCCAGGTTCGATTCCCGGCTGGGTCACTGTCTGTGCGGAGTCTGCACGTCCTCCCCGTGTGTGCGTGGGTTTCCTCCGGGTGCTCCGGTTTCCTCCCACAGCCCAAAGATGTGAGGGTTAGGTGGATTGGCCATGCTAAATTGCCCCTAGTGTCCAAAATTGCCCTTAGTGTTGGGCGGGGTTACTGGGTTATGGGGATAGGATGGAGGTGTTAACCTTGGGTGGGGTGCTCTTTCCAGGAGCCGGTGCAGACTCGATGGGCCGAATGGCCTCCTTCTGCACTGTAAATTCTATGTAAAAAAAAACCTTTTTTGTGATGTGGAGATGCCGGTGTTGGGGTGAACACAGTAAGAAGTCTTACAACACCAGATTAGAGTCCAACAGGTTTGTTTCAAACACTAGCTTTCGGAGCACCTGAGGAAGGAGCAGTGCTCCGAAAGCTAGTGTTTGAAACAAACCTGTCGGACTTTAACCTGGTGTTGTAAGACTTCTTACTGTGCTCCTTTTTTGTGTACTTAACTTGATGTGACACATTGTTTACCTTTTGAAAATCCAAAAATACCAAATCTACACGTTTCCCTTTATCCACATTACTTCTTTGATCCGCAAATAACTCTAATAAATCAGTCAAACGATTTATCGACCACACTACACTCGAAAAGCATCGCACCGTGGTGCAGTACAGCCGCTAAAAGCTGGGAGACCCCCACTCCGCTCCCCATTTCTATCCAGCTCGCAACGCTTTGCAAGATCTAACACCATCTCGCGAGACATTGCGATATAACTCCTGCCTCTTCTGGGCCGGACCACTTTTTTAGCAAATCTGGATGTGCAGATTCCCGAGTGACCTGAGGCGTGGAATCTATCTCCTTCGCCTCGGAGATGAGAGCAGTTCACCTCTGGTCTCCACAAATGTAGAGCAGACACCCTTGGGGGGTGCCCCTGGTGATTGGTAGCACCAGATGCATGTCCTTTGGGCAGGGAGGTACCCTGCCACCTGGGTGCCAGTTTGGCACTCGGGCCACAGGTGCCCTACATGGGTGTTGGGGAGAGGGTACCCTCCCATGGTGTGTCAGGGCTTTATAGGGGTCAGGGTTCGCTCCGGGGGCTTCAGAGATTGGGACACCATCTAAAAATGGCGATCTCTGGCTGCACTGAGGAGGTCCGGCGAGTGGAGCGGGGTTTCGGCTATGAGGGACCTCGGCCGCGTGTACCCCGCTGAGGCCTCCTATCTACCCCGGGGACAGCTTGGGAAACACATGGATAAGTGTACTCGCTATGGGACTTTGTTACCATTTAGTTAAATTGTGCACATAATTTCCCTTTCACAAAGCCATGTTGACTCGTCGTAATTGTGCTCAGATTTTCCAAGTGCCCAGCTATAACCTCCTTGACAATAATTTCCAGCAATTTCCCTGTGACAGATGTTAGGCTAACTGACCTATATTTTCCTGCTTTCTGTCTCCCTCCTTTCCTGAATAGAGGAATTACATTTGCTTTTTTCAACCTGATGGGGTCTTTCCAGAATCAAGGGAATTTTGGGAAATTAAAACCAATGCATCTTCTATCTCCTCAGACATTTCGTAAAACCCAAGGATGAAATCTATCAGGGCTGGGGAATTGTCAGCCCACCACTCCTCTGTAACCTTTCCCAGTGATTGTAATTGCTTTAAATTCTTCCCTCCCTTTCATCTCTTGAATAACTGTTTCTGGGATGTTACTTATTTTTTTCTACAGTGAAAACAGACTCAAAATATCCAATCAACACTTCTGCCATTTTCTTAGTTCCCAATATTAATTCCCCAGCCTCACTCTCTTAAAGGGCTCCGTTTATTTACTCTTGACCATTTTAAATACTTGCAAAGAAAGTCATACGGTCTGTTTTTATATTTCTTGCAAGCTTTCTCTCACACTGTAATTTCTCCTTCCTCATTACTTGTTTTGTCATTCTTTGCTAGTTTTTAAATTCTGTCTAATCTTCTGACCTACCTCTAATCTTGGCAAAGTTGTATGCTTTTTCTTTCAATTTGGTCTTTAAGTTCCTTAGTTCGTCACAGGCAGTGTATCTGTCTGCCAAAGTCTCTGTCTGCCAAAGTCCTTTTTCCTCAATGGAATTTATCTTTGCGTAATGCTGTGAAATATACCCATAAATGTCTGCCACTGCATTTGACTGACCCACCCCTGAATCTATTTTCCTAGTTAACTATGCAGCACGGTAGCATGGCGGTTAGCATAAATGCTTCACAGCTCCAGGGTCCCAGGTTCGAGTCCCGGCTGGGTCACTATCTCTGCGGAGTTTGCACGTCCTCCCCCTGTGTGCGTGGGTTTCCTCCGGGTGCTCCGGTTTCCTCCCACGGTCCAAAGATGTGCGGGTTAGGTGGATTGGCCATGCTAAATTGCCCGTAGTGTCCTAAAAAAAGTAAGGTTAAGGGGGGTTGTTGGGTTACTGGTATAGGGTGGATACGTGGGTTTGAGTAGGGTGATCATTGCTCGGCACAACATCGAGGGCCGAAGGGCCTGTTCTGTGCTGTACTGTTCTATGTTCTATGCTTTTTCTCTGTTTTCACACCCGTGTAATTGTGTTTAAGTTTAAAACAAGGGGCGCGATTCTCCCATATGGGGAGAAATCGTAAGGCTGGCGTCAAATCCGGGTGGGTTTGACGCCAGCCCCCCCCCTTCCCGACCGGGAACCGATTCTGGTCCCCGGTCGGAGCTAGCATGCCGACGCCGTAAACTCCGGCATCGCGGGCTTAACGAATTTCGTTAAGCCCGCTTGCCAGAGTTAGCGCCGGCTGATGCGTCATATGACGTCAGCCGCGCATGCGCGGATTGGAAGACTCCAACCCGCGTATACGCGGATGACGTCATCGCGCATTTGCGCGAAACCCGCGCATGCGCGGGCCGGGATGCCCCTCAGCCGCCCCGCGAAGTGATACTGCGGGACGGCGGAGGGACAAAGAGTGCGCGGGCATCGGACCCGCTGCCCGCGATCGGTACCCACCGATCGCGGGCCCATGGCACCCTTGGCACGGCCGTGGTACTGCCGTGCCAATCGGTGCCATGGTTTTAAAGATCGAGAGTTTACGGCCGTTTTTACGAACGGCCAGACCAGGTGTGTTTGCCGTTCGTAAAAACAGCTGTAAAGGGCTGGGAACTCGGCCCATCGGACAGCTGAGAATCGCTGCTGGCCGTAAAAAAACGGCGGCAGCGATCCGTATCGGGAGTCGGGCGTGGGGGGGGGGGGGGAGAATAGCGGGAGGGCGTCGGAACAGCGTGGCCGTAAAATTTTACGAGCCACGCTATTCTCCGCACCGTCGGGAGTGCGGAGAATCGCGCCCAAGAATTCTAGACCCACTCTTCTCACCCTCAAACTGCATTGAAATTCAATCATGTTATACAAACAAACAAATTAGAAGTATGAGTAAGTCACTTGGCCCTCAAGCCTGCTCCATCATCCAATAAGATCATGGCTAATTTGATTGTCACCTAAACTCCACATTCCCGCTTACTCCTGATGAGCTCTTACCCCCTTGATTATCAAGAATCTATCTAGCTCTGCTTCAGAAATATTCAAAGGTTCTGCTTCCATTGCCTTTTGAGGAAGAGAATTCCAAAGACTCACCACTCTCTGAACTGTTCAAGCAGTTCAATTCCCGTACCAGCCTCCCCGAACAGGCGCTGGAATGTGGCGACTAGGGGCTTTTCACAGTAACTTCACTTGAAGCTTACTTGTGACAATAAGCGATTTTCATTCCATTTTCATTTTTAAACAGTGACCTCTTTTTTTAGATTCTCCCACTAGAGGAAACATCCTCTCCACATCCACCCTCTCAGTAGCCTCAGGATCTTCTATCGACACACAAGTTGCCTCTTACTCTTTTAAACTCCAGTGGATACAAACTTCTTCCAAACAAACTGAGAATTGTGAAGGCCTAGGCTCCTGGACACCTGCCCCGTACCTACCTTAGTCGGAGTCACACTCTCCTGTCCCTGAACACTGACCAATCAGAAGACTCTATCCAAAGGGATGTGACTGTCTCCTGGTACCAGGTAACACTCCCCCTCCCTGTTACATTGTGGGGTCTGCAGTTTTTTTATCCAGCTCCATGACTCTGAGCTGAATCATAGAATACCAGAATCCCCACATTGCAGAAGGAGGCCACTTGGCCCATCGAGCCTGCACTGAACCTATGAAAGAGCAACCACAGAGAGCATCCTATCAGGCTGCATCACAGCCTGGTATGGCAACTGCTCGGCCCAAGACCGCAAGAAACTTCAGAGAGTCGTGAATACCGGCCAATCCATCACACGAACCTGCCTCCCATCCATTGACTCCATCTACACCTCCCGCTGCCTGGGGAAAGCGGGCAGCATAATCAAAGGCCCCTCCCACCCGGCTTACTCACTCTTCCAACTTCTTCCATCGGGCAGGAGATACAGAAGTCTGAGAACACGCACACACAGACTCAAAAACAGCTTCTTCCCCACTGTCACCAGACTCCTAAATGACCCTCTTATGGACTGACCTCATTAACACTACACCCTGTATGCTTCATCCGATGCCACTGCTTATGTAGTTACGTTGTGTACCTTGTGTTGCCCTATTATGTATTTTATTTTATTTACTTTTCTTTCCATGTACTTAATGATCTGTTGAGCTGCTCGCAGAAAAATACTTTTTACTCTACCTCGGTATACGTGACAATAAACAAATCCAGTCCAATACTAGGCCCACGCCCCCAGCCTATCCCTGTAATCCCTGAAGGGATAATTTAGCCTGGCCAATCCACCGAACCTGCTCATCTATGGACTCGAGCTGCAAGAACTGCAGACGTTCCTTTGCCTTGGATCACAATGGCATCCAGGAACTGTCACACGCTACAACTGTGATACACCCTCTGTCCTGCCAGCCTTAATGCCTGTTAATTAACTACTTACTATTTTTATTCAATTATTTATTTTCCTTTTTTATATATCGTATTCACCATATCACCAGTTGCTGTAATATTTTAACCCTATGGAACAGAACAGACCAGAACCACTCAGCAGGTAGTCAACAAACAGCAAATCAATTACTATAGGGTGCACCTCCTACCCCTCTGAACCCAACTCCCTCACTCATTAACTCCCTCACTCACCAACTCCCTCACTCACTCAACTCCCTCACTTACCCAACTCCCTCACTGACCCAACTCCCTCACTGACCCAACTCCCTCACTGACCCAACTCCCTCACTGACCCAACTCCCTCACTGACCCAACTCCCTCACTGACCCAACTCCCTCACTGACCCAACTCCCTCACTGACCCTCCCTCACTGACCCAACTCCCTCACTGACCCAACTCCCTCACTGACCCAACTCCCTCACTGACCCTCCCTCACTGACCCAACTCCCTCACTGACCCAACTCCCTCACTGACCCTCCCTCACTGACCAACTCCCTCACTGACCCAACTCCCTCACTGACCCAACTCCCTCACTGACCCAACTCCCTCACTGACCCTCCCTCACTGACCCTCCCTCACTGACCCAACTCCCTCACTGACCCTCCCTCACTGACCCAACTCCCTCACTGACCCAACTCCCTCACTGACCCAACTCCCTCACTGAACCAACTCCCTCACTGACCCACTCCCTCACTGACCCAACTCCCTCACTGACCCAACTCCCTCACTGACCCAACTCCCTCACTGACCCAACTCCCTCACTGACCCAACTCCCTCACTGACCCAACTCCCTCACTGACCCAACTCCCTCACTGACCCAACTCCCTCACTGACCCAACTCCCTCACTGACCCTCCCTCACTGACCCAACTCCCTCACTGACCCAACTCCCTCACTGACCCAACTCCCTCACTGACCCTCCCTCACTGACCCAACTCCCTCACTGACCCAACTCCCTCACTGACCCAACTCCCTCACTGACCCAACTCCCTCACTGACCCAACTCCCTCACTGACCCAACCCCCTCACTGACCCAACTCCCTCACTGACCCAACTCCCTCACTGACCCAACTCCCTCACTGACCCAACTCCCTCACTGACCCAACTCCCTCACTCACCTCCCTCACTGACCCAACTCCCTCACTGACCCAACTCCCTCACTGACCCAACTCCCTCACTCACCCAACTCCCTCACTCACTCAACTCCTTCACTGACCCAACTCCTCACTGACCCAACTCCCTCACTGACCCAACTCCCTCACTGACCCAACTCCCTCACTGACCCAACTCCCTCACTGACCCAACTCCCTCACTGACCCAACACCCTCACTGACCCTCCCTCACTGACCCAACTCCCTCACTGACCCAACTCCCTCACTGACCCAACTTCCTCACTGACCCAACTCCCTCACTGACCCAACTCCCTCACTGACCCAACTCCCCTCACTGACCCAACACCCTCACTGACCCTCCCTCACTGACCCAACACCCTCACTGACCCAACTCCCTCACTGACCCAACTCCCTCACTGACCCAACTCCCTCACTGACCCAACTCCCTCACTGACCCTCCCTCACTGACCCAACTCCCTCACTGACCCTCCCTCACTGACCCAACTCCCTCACTGACCCAACTCCCTCACTGACCCAACCCCCTCACTGACACAACTCCCTCACTGACCCAACTCCCTCACTGACCCAACTCCCTCACTGACCCAACTCCCTCACTGACCCAACTCCCTCACTGACCCAACTCCCTCACTGACCCAACTCCCTCACTGACCCAACTCCCTCACTGACCCAACTCCCTCACTGACCCAACCCCCTCACTGACACAACTCCCTCACTGACCCAACTCCCTCACTGACCCAACTCCCTCACTCACCCAACTCCCTCACTGACCCAACTCCCTCACTGACCCAACCCCCTCACTGACACAACTCCCTCACTGACCCAACTCCCTCACTGACCCAACTCCCTCACTGACCCAACTCCCTCACTGACCCAACTCCCTCACTGACCCAACTCCCTCACTGACCCAACTCCCTCACTGACACAACTCCCTCACTGACCCAACTCCCTCACTGACCCAACTCCCTCACTGACCCAACTCCCTCACTCACCCTCCCTCACTGACCCTCCCTCACTGACCCAACTCCCTCACTGACCCAACTCCATCACTGACCCAACTCCCTCACTGACCCAACTCCCTCACTGACCCAACTCCCTCACTGACCCTCCCTCACTGACCCTCCCTCACTGACCCTCCCTCACTGACCCTCCCTCACTGACCCTCCCTCACTGACCCAACTCCCTCACTGACCCTCCCTCACTGACCCAACTCCCTCACTGACACAACTCCATCACTGACCCAACTCCCTCACTGACCCAACCCCCTCACTGACCCAACTCCCTCACTGACCCTCCCTCACTGACCCAACTCCCTCACTGACACAACTCCATCACTGACCCAACTCCCTCACTGACCCAACTCCCTCACTGACACAACTCCCTCACTGACCCACCTCCCTCACTGACCCAACCCCCTCACTGACCCAACTCCCTCACTGACCCTCCCTCACTGACCCAACTCCCTCACTGACACAACTCCATCACTGACCCAACTCCCTCACTGACCCAACTCCCTCACTGACACAACTCCCTCACTGACCCAACCCCCTCACTGACCCAACTCCCTCACTGACCCACCCTCACTGACCCAACTCCCTCACTGACACAACTACCTCACTGACCCAACTCCCTCACTGACCCAACTACCTCACTGACCCAACTCCCTCACTCACCCAACTCCCTCACTGACCCAACTCCCTCACTGACCCATCCCCCTCACTGACCCAACTCCCTCACTGACCCATCCCCCTCACTGACCCAACTCCCTCACTAACCCAACTCCCTCACTGACCCTCCCTCACTGACCCAACTTCCTCACTGACCCAACTCCCTCACTGACCCAACTCCCTCACTGACCCAACTCCCTCACTGACCCAACTCCCTCACTGACCCAACTCCCTCACTGACCCTCCCTCACTGACCCAACTCCCTCACTGACCCAACTCCCTCACTAACCCAACTCCCTCACTGACCCTCCCTCACTGACCCAACTCCCTCACTGACCCAACTCCATCACTGACCCAACTCCCTCACTGACCCAACTCCCTCACTGACCCAACTCCCTCACTGACCCTCCCTCACTGACCCTCCCTCACTGACCCTCCCTCACTGACCCTCCCTCACTGACCCTCCCTCACTGACCCAACTCCCTCACTGACCCTCCCTCACTGACCCAACTCCCTCACTGACCCAACTCCCTCACTAACCCAACTCCCTCACTGACCCTCCCTCACTGACCCAACTCCCTCACTGACCCAACTCCATCACTGACCCAACTCCCTCACTGACCCAACTCCCTCACTGACCCAACTCCCTCACTGACCCTCCCTCACTGACCCTCCCTCACTGACCCTCCCTCACTGACCCTCCCTCACTGACCCTCCCTCACTGACCCAACTCCCTCACTGACCCTCCCTCACTGACCCAACTCCCTCACTGACACAACTCCCTCACTGACCCAACTCCCTCACTGACCCAACCCCCTCACTGACCCAACTCCCTCACTGACCCTCCCTCACTGACCCAACTCCCTCACTGACACAACTCCATCACTGACCCAACTCCCTCACTGACCCAACTCCCTCACTGACACAACTCCCTCACTGACCCACCTCCCTCACTGACCCAACCCCCTCACTGACCCAACTCCCTCACTGACCCTCCCTCACTGACCCAACTCCCTCACTGACACAACTCCATCACTGACCCAACTCCCTCACTGACCCAACTCCCTCACTGACACAACTCCCTCACTGACCCAACCCCCTCACTGACCCAACTCCCTCACTGACCCACCCTCACTGACCCAACTCCCTCACTGACACAACTACCTCACTGACCCAACTCCCTCACTGACCCAACTCCCTAACTGACCCAACTCCCTCACTGACCCAACTCCTCACTCACCCAACTCCCTCACTGACCCAAACTCCCTCACTGACCCATCCCCCTCACTGACCCAACTCCCTCAGGACCCATCCCCCTCACTGACCCAACTCCCTCACTAACCCAACTCCCTCACTGACCCTCCCTCACTGACCCAACTCCTCACTGAACCCAAACTCCCTCACTGACCCAACCCCTCACGACCAACTCCCTCACTAACCAAACTCCCTCACTGACCCAACTTCCTCACTGACCAACTCCATCACTGACCCAACCCCCTCACTGACCCAACTCCCTCACTGACCCAACTCCCTCACTGACCCAACTCCACACTGACCCAACCCTCACTGACCCAACTCCCTCACTGACCCAACTCCCTCACTTACCCAACTCCCTCACTGACCCAACTCCCTCACTCACCCAACTCCCTCACTGACTCAACTCCCTCACTGACCGAACTCCCTCACTAACCCAACTCCCTCACTCACCCAACTCCCTCACTGACCCAACTCCCTCACTGACCCAACTCCCTCACTGACCCAACTCCCTCACTGACCCAACTCCCTCACTGACCCAACTCCCTCACTGACCCAACTCCCTCACTGACCCAACTCCCTCACTGACCCAACTCCCTCACTGACCCAACTCCCTCACTGACCCAACTCCCTCACTGACCCAACTCCCTCACTGACCCAACTACCTCACTGACCCAACCCCCTCACTGACCCAACTCCCTCACTGACCCAACTCCCTCACTGACCCTCCCTCACTGACCCAACTCCCTCACTGACCCAACTCCCTCACTGACCCAACTCCCTCACTGACCCAACTCCCTCACTGACCCAACTCCCTCACTGACCCAACTCCCTCACTGACCCAACTCCCTCACTGACCCAACCCCCTCACTGACCCAACTCCCTCACTGACCCAACTCCCTCACTGACCCAACTCCCTCACTTACCCAACTCCCTCACTGACCCAACTCCCTCACTGACCCAACTCCCTCACTGACCCAACTCCCTCACTGACCCAACTCCCTCACTGACCCAACTCCCTCACTCACCCAACTCCCTCACTGACTCAACTCCCTCACTGACCGAACTCCCTCACTGACCCAACTCCCTCACTCACCCAACTCCCTCACTGACCCTCCCTCACTGACCCAACTCCCTCACTGACCCAACTCCCTCACTGACCCAACTCCCTCACTGACCCAACTCCCTCACTGACCCAACTCCCTCACTGACCCAACTCCCTCACTGACCCAACTCCCTCACTGACCCAACTCCCTCACTGACCCAACTCCCTCTCTCACCCAACTCCCTCACTCACCCAACTCCCTCACTGACCCAACTCCCTCACTGACCCCTCCCTCACTGACCCAACTCCCTCACTCACCAAACTCCCTCACTGACCCAACTCTCTCACTGACCCAACTCCCTCACTCACCCAACTCCCTCACTTACCCAACTCCCTCACTCACCCTCCCTCACTGACCCAACTCCCTCACTGACCCAACTCCCTCACTGACCCAACTCCCTCAGTCGCCCAACTCCCTCACTGACCCAACTCCCTCACTGACCCAACTCCCTCACTGACCCAACTCCCTCACTGACCCAACTCCCTCACTGACCCAACTCCCTCACTGACCCAACTCCCTCACTGACCCAACTCCCTCACTGACCCAACCCCCTCACTGACCCAACTCCCTCACTGACCCAAACCCCTCACTGACCCAACTCCCTCACTGACCCTCCCTCACTGACCCAACTCCCTTCCTGACCCAACTCCCTCACTGACCCAACTCCCTCACTCACCCAACTCCCCCACTGACCCAACCCCCTCACTGACCCAAATCCCTCACTCACCCAACTCCCTCACTGACCCAACTCCCTCACTGACCCAACCCCTCACTGACACAACTCCCTCACTGACCCAACTCCCTCACTGACCCAACTCCCTCACTGACCCAACTCCCTCACTGACCCAACCCCCTCACTGACCCAACTCCCTCACTGACCCAAACCCCTCACTGACCCAACTCCCTCACTCACCCTCCCCACTGACCCAACTCCCTTCCTGACCAACTCCCTCACTGACCAACTCCCTCACTCACCCAACTCCCCACTGACCCAACCCCCTCACTGACCCCTCCCCTCACTGACCCTCCCTCACTGACCCTCCTCACTGACCCTCCCCACTGACCCATCCCTCACTGACCCAACTCCCTCACTCACCCAACTCCCCACTGACCAACCCCCTCACTGACCCAACTCCCTCACTGACCCTCCCTCACGACCCAACTCCCTCACTGACCCAACTCCCTCACTGACCCAACCCCCTGACTCAACCTCCCTCATGACCCAACTCCCTCACTGACCCAACTCCCTCACTGACACAACTCCCTCACTGACCCAACTCCCTCACTGACCCAACTCCCTCACTGACCCAACTCCCTCATGACCCAACTCCCTCACTGACCCCCCACCTGACCCAACTCCCTCACTGACCCAACTCCCTCACTGACCCAACTCCCTGACTGACCCAACTCCCTCAGACCCAACTCCTCACTGACCCAACTCCCTCACTGACCCAACTCCCTCACTGACCCAACTCACTCACTGACCCCAACTCTCACTCACCCAACTCCCTCATGACCCTCCCTCACTGACCAACCCCCTCACTGACCCAATCCCTCACTGACAACTCCCTCACTGACCCAACTCCCTCACTGACCAACTCCCTCACTGACCCAACCCCTCACTGACCCAACTCCTCACTGACCCAAACTCCCTCACTGACCCAATCCCTCACTGACCCAACTCCTCACTCACCCAACACTCACTGACCCAATCCCTCACTCCCACCTCCCTCACTGACCCTCCCTCACTGACCCTCCCTCACTGACCATCCCCTCACTGACCCTCCCTCACTGACCTCCCTCACTGACCATCCCCTCACTGACCCTCCCTCACTGACCCAACCCCCTCACTGACCCAACCCCCTCACTGACCCAACTCCTCACTGACCCAACTCCCTCACTGACCCAACTCCCTCACCACCTCCCTCACTCACCCACTCCCTCACTGACCCAACTCCCTCACTGACCCAACTCCTCACTGACCCAACTCCTCACTGACCCAACTCCCTCACTGACCCAACTCCCTCACTGACCAACTCCCTCACTGACCCACCTTCCTCACTACCCAACTCCCTCACTGACCCAACTCCCTCACTGACCCAACTCCCTCACTGACCCAACTCCCTCACTGACCCAACTCCCTCACTGACCCAACTCCCTCACTGACCCAACTCCCTCACTGACCCTCCCTCACTGACCCAACTCCCTCACTGACCAAACTCCCTCACTGACTCAAATCCCTCACTGACCCAACTCCCTCACTCACCCTCCCTCACTGACCCAACCCCCTCACTGTCCCAACTCCCTCACTGACCCTCCATCACTGACCCAACTCCCTCACTGACCCAACTCCCTCACTGACCCAACTCCCTCACTGACCCAACTCCCTCACTGACCCAACTCCCTCACTGACCCAGACCTCCCTCACTGACCCTCCCTCACTGACCCAACTCCTCACTGACCCTCCCTCACTGACCAACTCCCTAACACCCAACTCCCTAACACCCAACTCCCTAACACCCAACTCCCTAACACCCAACTCCCTCACTGACCCAATCCCTCACCCACTCCCTCACTCAACCTCCCTCACTGACCCAACTCCCTCACTGACCCAACCCCTCACTGACCAACTCCCTCACTCACCTCCCTCCTCACGAACCCATCTCCTCACTCACCCAACTCCCTCACTGACCCTCCCTCACTCACTGCCCCCAACCCTCATTGACCCAACTCCCCTCACTACCCACCTCCCTCACTACTCACCTCCCTCACTACTCACCTCCCTCACTACCCACCTCCCTCACTGCCCACCTCCCTCACTACCCACCTCCCTCACTGACCCTCCCTCACTGACCCAACTCCCTCACTGACCCTCCCTCACTCACTGCCCCAACTCCCTCACTGACCCAACCCTCACTGACCCACTCCCTCACTGACCCAACTCCCTCACTCACCCAACTCCCTCACTGACCCTCCCTCACTGACCCCTCCCTCACTGACCACTCCCTCACGGACCCAACTCCCTCACTGACCCTCCCTCACTGACCCAACTCCCTCACTGACCCAACTCCCTCACTGACCCAACTCCCTCACTGACCCAACTCCCTCACTGACCAACTCCCTCACTGACCCAACTCCCTCACTGACCCAACTCCCTCACTCAACCTCCCTCACTGACCCAACCTCCCTCACTGACCCAACTCCCTCACTGACCCAACTCCCTCACTCACCCTCCTCACTCACTGACCCATCTCCCTCACTGACCCAACTCCCTCACTGACCCTCCCTCACTCACTGCCCCACTCACTCACTCACTGCCCCACTCCCTCACTGCCCCACTCCCTCACTGACCAACTCCCTCACTTACCCAACTCCCTCACTGACCCCCCCCTCACTGACCCAACTCCCTCACTGACCCACTCACCTCACTGACCCAACTCCCTCACTGACCCAACTCCCTCACTGACCCCTCCCTCACTGACCCAACTCCCTCACTGACCCAACTCCCTCACTGACCCAACTCCCTCACTGACCCAACTCCCTCACTGACCCAACTCCCTCACTGACCCAACTCCCTCACTGACCCAACTCCCTCACTGACCCCTCCCTCACTGACCCAACTCCCTCACTGACCCAACTCCCTCACTGACCCAACTCCCTCACTGACCACTCCCTCACTGACCCAACTCCCTCACTGACCCAACTCCCTCACTGACCCAACTCCCTCACTGACCCCCTCCCTCACTGACCCAACTCCCTCACTGACCCAACTCCCTCACTGACCCAACTCCCTCACTGACCCAACTCCCTCACTGACCCAACTCCCTCACTGACCCTCCCTCACTGACCCAACTCCCTCTCTGACCCAACTCCCTCATCTGACCCAACTCCCTCACTGACCCAACTCCCTCACTGACCCAACTCCCTCACTGACCCAACTCCCTCAATGACCCTCCTCACTGACCCTCCCTCACTCACCCAACTCCCTCACTGACCCAACTCCCTCACTGACCCTCCCTCACTGACCCAACTCCCTCACTGACCCAACCCCACTGCCACCAACTCCCTCACTCACCCTCCCTCACTCACTGACCCATCTCCCTCACTCACCCAACTCCCTCACTGACCCTCCCTCATCACTGACCCAATCCCTCACTGACCCAACCCCCTCACTGACCCAACTCCCTCACTGACCCAACTCCCTCACTGACCCAACTCCCTCACTCACCCTCCCTCACTCACTGACCCATCTCCCTCACTCACCAAACTCCCTCACTGACCCTCCCTCACTCACTGACCCAACTCCCTCACTGACCCAACCCCCTCACTGACCCAACCCCCTCACTGATCAACTCCCCTCACTGACCCAACTCCCTCACTGAACCAACTCCCTCACTGACCCAACTCCCTCACTGACCCAACTCCCTCACTGACCCAACTCCCTCACTGACAGAACCCCCTCACTGACCCAACCCCCTCACTGACCCAACTCCCTCACTGACCCAACTCCCTCACTGACCCCTCCCTCACTGACCCAACTCCCTCACTGACCCACCCTCACTGACCCAACTCCCTCACTGACCAACTCCCTCACTGATCCAACTCCCTCACTGACCCAACTCCCTCACTGACCCAACTCCCTCACTGACCCAACTCCCTCACTGACCCACTCCCTCACTGACCCAACTCCCTCACTGACCCAACTCCCTCACTGACCCAACTCCCTCACTGACCCACCCTCACTGACCCAACTCCCTCACTGACCCAACTCCCTCACTGACCCAACTCCCTCACTGACCCAACTCCCTCACTGACCCAACTCCCTCACTGACCCAACTCCCTCACTGACCCAACTCCCTCACTGACCCAACTCTCTCACTGACCCAACTCCCTCACTGACCCAACTCCCTCACTGACCCAACTCCCTCACTGACCCAACTCCCTCACTGACCCAACTCCCTCACTGACCCTCCCTCACGACCCAACTCCCTCACTGACCCAACTCCCTCACTGACCCAACTCCCTCACTGACCCAACTCCCTCACTGACCCAACTCCCTCACTGACCCAACCCTCACTGACCCTCCCTCACTGACCCAACTCCCTCACTGACCCAACTCCCTCACTGACCCAACTCCCTCACTGACCCACCCTCACTGACCCAACTCCCTCACTGACCCAACTCCCTCACTGACCCTCCCTCACGACCCAACTCCTCACTGACCTCCCTCATGACCCAACTCCCTCACTGACCTCCTCACTGACCCAACTCCCTCACTGACCCAACTCCCTCACTGACCCAACTCCCTCACTGACCCAACTCCCTCACTGACCCAACCCTCACTGACCAAACTCCCTCACTCACCCAACTCCCTCACTGACCCAACTCCCTCACTGACCCAACTCCCTCACTGACTCCCTCACTGACCCTCCCTCACTGACCCTCCCTCACTGACCCTCCCTCACTGACCCAACTCCCTCACTGACCCTCCCTCACTGACCCAACTCCCTCACTGACCCAACTCCCTCACTGACCCAACTCCCTCACTGACCCAACTCCCTCACTGACCCAACTCCCTCACTGACCGAACTCCCTCACTGACCCAACTCCCTCACTGACCCAACTCCCTCACTCACCCAACTCCCTCACTGACCCAACTCCCTCACTGACCAAACTCCCTCACTCACCCAACTCCCTCACTGACCCAACTCCCTCACTGACCCAACTCCCTCAGCTGACCCAACTCCCTCACTGACCCAACTCCCTCACTGACCCAACCCCTCACTGACCCAACTCCTCACTGACCCCTCCCTCACTGACCCAACTCCCTCACTGACCCAACTCCCTCACTGACCCAACCCGCTCACTGACCCAACTCCTCACTGACCCAACTCCCTCACTGACCCAACTCCCTCACTCACACATGGTTGCGCAGTGATTAGAATTGCTGCCTCATGGTGCCGAGGTCCCATGTTCAATCCTGGCTCTGGGTTACTGTCCGTGTGGAGTTTGCACATTCTCCCCGTGTCTACGTGGGTTTCTCCCCAACCATCCAAAGATGTGCAGGGTCGGTGGATTGGCCATGCTAAATCGCCCTTTCATTGGAAATTTTTGCTTTTTAAATTAGGGAAGAGATAGCAGAGACACTTTCTAAATATATTCAAGTTTATTTGAAAAAGATAATAGCTCCAGAGGACTCGTGAGGAGCTGATGTGACTCTTACAGTCAAAAAGGCAGGAGGGAATCAGTCCAGAAAATTCTAGACCAATTGCCTTAAGGTCAGAATTAGGAAAGATAAAGAAATCCTTAAATAGGTATTGAAAAACATCGAGAATCAGAAAACATAATAAATAATAGGTTGTACATATTTTAAAAGGGAAGGTCATACTTGGCCAAAGTTAATGAATCCTTTGAAGAAGGAATAAAAGGGTAGATACCGGTGATGTAGTAGATGTAATATATAGATGCAGGGTTGAGACCAACTGCTAAACAGAGTGATAATGGAAATTTGGCAGAGTGAAAATTCTGTGCAGAATGGGAGGGAGGTGATATTTGATTTAAATCAAGGAGCAATAGTTAATATATATCAATAATCAGGATGATAAATGGGTTCCTATTTAAGCAAATAAATAGGACAGCTGAGAGCCATTTCCTGTGATTCCTATGTCCATGGGCACTGAGGGATGCTTCATGGATCCTGGATAATCCTGTGCAGGAAGTATCTCCAGTTACTCAAGATTCATCCTCAAGATTTCTAAACTTAAGGATTGGCTGGAGTCAATACAGGACATTCAGGAGGTAAAGAATACCCTAGAGTGTGCATCCCAGCTGGTGACCATCCTGCAGCTACTGAGCATTCGGGGTTGGGGGGGGGGGGAGCTGGAGGCCATTCGACAAGGTGCCGTACAAAAGGCTGCTGCGTAAGATAAAGTTGCATGGCGTTACCGTACTGTATTAGCGTGGTTAGAGTATCGCTGGGCGGGCATCTGGCAATGGCCCCCTAGCCACGCAGCATAATTCACGGACGCGCGGATATTCAGGGCCCGGAGCAGCTCCGGCCCCATTCCGTCGGGAAGGTTGATTCTCCGCCCCGCCCCGGCCAAATGCGGTTTTAACGCGGGGCTGCGGAGAATCCAGCCCCAGGTTTTCTGTTTGGCTGAAGTTAGTTCGATGACACTGATTGTCTTCCGTCTAGAATTTATGGGTTATGTTCAAAATGGAGATGGATAGATTTCTAGGTAGTAAAGCCATATTAAAGGGATATGGGTAATGTGGGGAAATGACATTGTTGGCGAAGGTCAGCCATGATCTAACTGCATGACGGGGCAGGCTTGATGGGCCGATTGCTGGCGAAGGTCAGCCATGATCTAACTACATGACGGGGCAGGCTTGATGGGCCGATTGCTGGCGAAGGTCAGCCATGATCTAACTACATGACAGGGCAGGCTTGATGGGCCAACTGGGCTAGTTGTGCTCCCAATTCCTATGTGCTGCTGACTGGGA
>NC_052159.1:0-64871 GCF_902713615.1 Scyliorhinus canicula
AGAAAATTGTACATGAGAAATGCAGTATACTGGTTAGCAAATTATTAATCATAGAACATAGAACATAGAACGATACAGCGCAGTACAGGCCCTTCGGCCCTCGATGTTGCACCGACATGGAAAAAATCTAAAGGCCATCTAACCTACACTATGCCCTTATCATCCATATGCTTATCCAATAAATTTTTAAATGCCCTCAATGTTGGCATGTTCACTACTGTTGCAGGTAGGGCATTCCACGGCCTCACCACTCTTTGCGTAAAAAACCCACCTCTGACCTCTGTCCTATATCTATTACCCCTCAATTTAAGGCTATGTCCCCTCGTGCTAGCCACCTCCATCCGCGGGAGAAGGCTCTCGCTGTCCACCCTATCTAACCCTCTGATCATTTTGTATGCCTCTATTAAGTCACCTCTTAACCTTCTTCTCTCTAACGAAAACAACCTCAAGTCCATCAGCCTTTCCTCATAAGATTTTCCCTCCATACCAGGCAACATCCTGGTAAATCTCCTCTGCACCCGTTCCAAAGCTTCCACGTCCTTCCTATAATGAGGCGACCAGAACTGTACGCAATACTCCAAATGCGGCCGTACTAGAGTTTTGTACAACTGCAACATGACCTCATGGCTCCGTAACTCAATCCCTCTACCAATAAAGGCCAACACACCATAGGCCTTCTTCACAACCCTATCAACCTGGGTGGCAACTTTCAGGGATCTATGTACATGGACACCGAGATCCCTCTGCTCATCCACACTACCAAGAATTTTACCATTAGCCAAATATTCCGCATTTCTATTATTCTTTCCAAAGTGAATCACCTCACACTTCTCCACATTAAACTCCATTTGCCACCTCTCAGCCCAGCTCTGCAGCTTATCTATGTCCCTCTGTAACCTGCAACATCCTTCCGCACTGTCTACAACTCCACCGACTTTAGTGTCGTCTGCAAATTTACTCACCCATCCTTCTGCGCCCTCCTCTAGGTCATTTATAAAAATGACAAACAGCAACGGCCCCAGAACAGATCCTTGTGGTACGCCACTCGTAACTGAACTCCATTCTGAACATTTCCCATCAACTACCACTCTCTGTCTTCTTTCAACTAGCCAATTTCTGATCCACATCTCTAAATCACCCTCAATCCCCAGCCTCCGTATTTTCTGCAATAGACGACCGTGGGGAACCTTATCAAACGCTTTACTGAAATCCATATACACCACATCAACTGCTCTACCCTCGTCTACCTGTTCAGTCACCTTCTCAAAGAACTCGATAAGGTTTGTGAGGCATGACCTACCCTTCACAAAACCATGCTGACTGTCCCTAATCATATTATTCCTATCTAGATGATTATAAATCGTATCTTTTATAATCCTCTCCAAGACTTTACCCACCACAGACGTTAGGCTCACCGGCCTATAGTTACCGGGGTTATCTCTACTCCCCTTCTTGAACAAAGGGACCACATTTGCTATCCTCCAGTCCTCTGGCACTATTCCTGTAGCCAATGATGACCTAAAAATCAAAGCCAAAGGCTCAGCAATCTCTTCCCTGGCTTCCCAGAGAATCCTAGGATAAATCCCATCCGGCCCCGGGGACTTATCTATTTTCACCTTGTCCAGAATTGCCAACACTTCTTCCCTACGCACCTCAATGCCATCTATTCTAATAGCCTGGGTCTCAGCATTCTCCTCCACAATATTATCTTTTTCTTGAGTGAATACTGACGAAAAGTATTCATTTAGTATCTCGCTTATCTCCTCAGCCTCCACACACAACTTCCCACCACTGTCCTTGACTGGCCCTACTCTTACCCTAGTCATTCTTTTATTCCTGACATACCTATAGAAAGCTTTTGGGTTTTCCTTGATCCTTCCTGCCAAAGACTTCTCATGTCCCCTCCTTGCTCGTCTCAGCTCTCTCTTTAGATCCTTCCTCGCTTCCTTGTAAATATCAAGCGCCCCAACTGAAACTTCACGCCTCATCTTCACATAGGCCTCCTTCTTCCTCTTAACAAGAGATTCCACTTCTTTGGTAAACCACGGTTCCCTCGCTCGACCCCTTCCTCCCTGCCTGACTGGTACGTACTTATCAAGAACATGCAATAGCTGTTCCTTGAACAAGCTCCACATATCCAGTGTGCCCAACCCTTGCAGCCTACTTCTCCAACCAACACATCCTAAGTCATGTCTAATGGCATCATAATTGCCCTTCCCCCAGCTATAACTCTTGCCCTGCGGGGTATACTTATCCCTTTCCATCACTAACGTAAAGGTCACCGAATTGTGGTCACTGTTTCCAAAGTGCTCACCTACCTCCAGATCTAACACCTGGCCTGGTTCATTACCCAAAACCAAATCCAATGTGGCCTCGCCTCTTGTTGGCCTGTCAACATATTGTGTCAGGAAACCCTCCTGCACACATTGTACAAAGAATGACCCATCTAATGTACTCGAACTATATCTTTTCCAGTCAATATTTGGAAAGTTAAAGTCTCCCATAACAACTACCCTGTTACTTTCGCTCTTTTCCAGAATCATCTTCGCCATCCTTTCCTCTACATCCCTAGAACTATTAGGTGGCCTATAGAAAACTCCCAACAGGGTGACCTCTCCTTTCCTGTTTCTAACCTCAGCCCATACTACCTCAGAAGAAGAGTCCCCATCTAGCATCCTTTCCACCACCGTAATACTGTCCTTGACTAGCAGCGCCACACCTCCCCCTCTTTTGCCCCCTTCTCTGAACTTACTAAAACACCTAAACCCCGGAACCTGCAACAACCATTCCTGTCCCTGCTCTATCCATGTCTCTGAAATGGCCACAACATCGAAGTCCCAGGTACCAACCCATGCTGCCAGTTCCCCTACCTTATTTCGTATACTCCTGGCATTGAAGTAGACACACTTCAAACCACCTACCTGAACACTGGCACCCTCCTGCGAAGTCAAATCTGTGCTCCTGACCTCTATACTCTCAATCTCCCGTACCCTAAAACTACAATCCAGGTTCCCATGCCCCTGCTGAATTAGTTTAAACCCCCCCAAAGAGCACTAACAAATCTCCCCCCCAGGATATTGGTGCCCCTCAGGTTCAGATGTAGACCATCCTGTCTATAGAGGTCCCACCTTCCCCAGAAAGAGCCCCAGTTATCCAGAAATCTGAATCCCTCCCGCCTGCACCATCCCTGTAGCCACGTGTTTAATTGCTCTCTCTCCCTATTCCTCATCTCACTATCACGTGGCACGGGCAACAACCCAGAGATAACAACTCTGTTTGTTCTCGCTCTGAGCTTCCATCCTAGCTCCCTAAAGGCCTGCCTGACATCCTTGTCCCCTTTCCTACCTATGTCGTTAGTGCCAATGTGGACTACGACTTGGGGCTGCTCCCCCTCCCCATTAAGGACCCGGAAAACACGATCCGAGACATCACGTACCCTTGCACCTGGGAGGCAACAGACCAAACGTGAGTCTCTCTCGCTCCCACAAAATCTCCTATCTGTGCCCCTGACTATTGAGTCCCCAATTACTAATGTTCTACTCCTTTCCCCCCTTCCCTTCTGAGCAACAGGGACAGACTCCGTGCCAGAGGCCTGTACCCCATGGCTTACCCCTGGTAAGTCGTCCCCCCCACAAGTATCCAAAACGGTATACTTGTTACTCAGGGGAACGACCGCAGGGGGTCCCTGCACTGACTGCTTCTTCCCAGTCCCTCTTACAGTTACCCATCTATCTCCAGTCTTTGGTGTAACAATTTCCCTGAAGCTCCTATCTATGACCCCCTCTGCCTCCCGAATGATCCGAAGTTCATCCAGCTCAAGCTCAAGCTCCAGCTCACTTAAAAGTTCATAAATTCATCCAAATTGGTTTTTGTCTATTTCTTGTAGATCTTCTCAGTTTGATTGGAGAGGTAGAAACATTAATGTTCTGTTGTTCTGGTTGAACAGATTGTTGTTTTTGAGCATGTCTGGTTGCTGACTGGTTTAAGTTTAGATCTGCAAAATTGGTTTGTGAATTTGAACTTTTAAAAGATCATGTTGATTTCTTCAAATCAGTCCTTGTTCAGAAGTTTTGATCAGATAGGATCTATTTGAGATTTGTCTGAGGACAAGAGCAGTATCAGACCAACCTCCATCAGGGAGTCTGATTCTTACAATATCTTCTGCTAAAAGAAAATTTAGCGTTTTTGCATATTAGTCATATTACTTTTTTTGTTTCTCATGTTGATGATGAATTTTCTTCAAAACATCCAGTTGATCAGGATCATCCAAATGTGGTTCTAGTGTCACGATTATATAACATTTGTGCTGGTGATAAGGCAGAGCTTAACGGAGAGGCTCGGAAAGATAATAAAGCCAAGTAGAAATCCGATTGAGAATCTCTAACTTTACTCAATAATTGTTTGAGAATATATACACCTTTTTCCACCTTTCCATTTGATTGTGAAAAATGAGGACTGGAAGTATCATGACTGAAGTTATACGTTGTTGAAAATTCCATCCACTCCCAGCTTGCAAAGCACGAACCATTATCTGACATAACAGTTTGCAGTATGCCATGTCTCGCAAATATTTCTTTCCAGGCTTTGATCACAGCTGCAGAGGTGAGATCAGGTAGTCTCATTACTTCTGGAAAATTGGAATAGTGGTCAACCACAAGATGTAGTCTTTTACAAATGCATGAGATAAATCAATTCCTACTTTCACCCATAGTGACGTGGTAATGTCATGTTGTTGGAACGTTTCTTTGCATTGAGATGGTTGATGTTTCTGACATGTTGAACATAACATAATCAGTTCAGCAATGTCCTTGTTAATACCTGGCCAGTACACAGCTTGCCTAGCTCTTTGTTTGCACTTTTCGATGCCGAGATGTACTTTATGGAGTTTGCTTAGCATTTCTGACCTGAGACTTTCTGGAATGACAATTCTGTCATTTCTGAGTAGTTGCCATCGAATATTGTCTCTTCAGTTTGTATATTTTGGTATTGTGGACAGTGTACTTTTGGCCATCCTTGCTGTAGATGATCACTCTACACAAGGTTGCTTGTTAATACCTGGCCAGTACACAGCTTTCTTCACGTATCTGCTCAGTTTGTGATCTGACGCAGGAAGTGTTTCTCTGAATAGTTGTAAATGAGCTTCTATATCATTAATTGATTCCATTGGTCGAATTTCTGTGTTAATAGATCTCGAAAGTGTATCTGCAATAACTAACTCTTTACCAGGAGTATAGATTAGACAGAAATCATATCTCATAAGAACATAAGAACTAGGAGCAGGAGTTGGCCATCTGGCCCCTCGAGCCTGCTCCACCATTCAATGAGATCATGGCTGATCTTTTGTGGACTCAGCTCCACTTTCCGGCCCGAACACCATAACCCTTAATCCCTTTATTCTTCAAAACACTATCTATCTCTATCTTAAAAATATTTAATGAAGGAGCCTCAACTGCTTCACTGGGCAAAGAATTCCATAGATTCACAACCCTTTGGGTGAAGAAGTTCCTCCTAAACTCAGTCCTAAATCTACTTCCCCTTATTTTGAGGCTATGTCCCCTAGTTCTGCTGTCACCCGCCAGTGGAAACAACCTGCCCGCATCTATCCTATCTATTCCCTTCATAATTTTATATGTTTCTATAAGATCCCCCCTCATCCTTCTAAATTCCAACGAGTACAGTCCCAGTCTACTCAACCTCTCCTCGTAATCCAACCCCTTCAGCTCTGGGATTAACCTAGTGAATCTCCTCTGCACACCCTCCAGCGTCAGTACGTCCTTTCTCAAGTAAGGAGACCAAAACTGAACATAATACTCCAGGTGTGGCCTCACTAACACCTTATACAATTGCAGCATAACCTCCCTAGTCTTAAACTCCATCCCTCTAGCAATGAAGGACAACATTCCATTTGCCTTCTTAATCACCTGTTGCACCTGTAAACCAACTTTTTGCGACTCATGCACTAGCACACCCAGGTCCCTCTGCACAGCAGCATGCTTTAATATTTTATCATTTAAATAATAATCCCTTTTGCTGTTATTCCTACCAAAATGGATAACCTCACATTTGTCAACATTGTATTCCATCTGCCAGACCCTAGCCCATTCACTTAACCTATCCAAATCCCTCTGCAGACTTCCAGTATCCTCTGCACTTTTCACTTTACCACTCATCTTAGTGTCATCTGCAAACTTGGACACATTGCCCTTGGTCCCCAACTCCAAATCATCAATGTAAATTGTGAACAATTGTGGGCCCAACACGGATCCCTGAGGGACACCACTAGCTACTGATTGCCAACCAGAGAAACACCCATTAATCCCCACTCTTTGCTTTCTATTAATTAACCAATCCTCTATCCATGCTACTACTTTACCCTTAATGCCATGCATCTTTATCTTATGCAGCAGCCTTTTGTGTGGCACCTTGTCAAAGGCTTTCTGGAAATCCAGATATACCACATCCATTTGCTCCCCATCTCCTTAATTTCAGCATCATCCTTTGTAGCCTGGGGGTGATCTCAATGATATTTACGAGAGGTCGATGGTCAGTTTCAACTGTGAATGTAGGTAGACCATAAGCATAATTGTGGAATTTCGAAAAACCAATTACGAGTCCTAAGCATTCTTTCTCGATTTGCACATATAATATTTGTATTGTTACAAGCAGGCTTACATTAACACTGCAATGAAGTCCCCTAGTCACCACATTCCAGCGCCTGTTCGGGTACAGAGGGAGAATTCAGAATTCTCAGCTGGTACGGGAATTGAACCCACACTGCTGGCCTTGTTCTGCATCACAAACCAGCTGTCTATCTGCACTCTGTTCTTGTTATGGCTCTTGGTGCATACGCAATGGGACCCAGTTGGTGTGGTGGTCTTGCTGTAGTAAGACTGACTGCATCTACGCCTTTATGACTTGCATCAGTCGAGATTTTCGTGGGAATCGTTGGATCAAAAAAGTCCAAGCATGGAGCCTGTATGAGTTGTTGTTTGAGGTCCAGCCATTCTGCATTGTGATGTACAATCCACTCAAATTCAGTGTCTTTCTTTATTAATTGACGTAGTGCAATACTTCTGGAAGATAGATTAGATTTGAACTTCCCAAGGAAATTAACAAAACCAAGAAACCTTAGTACAGCTTTTTTGTCTTTCAGTTGCTGCATGTTCTTAATGGCTTCAATCTTCTCCTCATCTGGTTTGATACCATTGGCTATGATGTTATCCCCAAGAAATTTTAACGATGAGGCTGCAAATGTGCACTTTGACTGATTTAACTTTAAACCATACTGATGTATGTGTTCAAAAACATTCCTGAGCCTTGCAATGTTCAGTAGTAGACCAGATAATGATGTCGTCTACATAGACTCGAACACCAACAATGTTCTCAGTCATCTGCCCCATAACTCGATGAAAACTCTCTGATGCAGAGATGATTGTGAAGGGCATCCTATTAAAGAGGTACCTGCCAAAAGACTTGTTGGATGTACAGAGGAGCGTGCTTGAGTCGTCAAACTTCATCTGCCAGAAACCTTGTGAGGCATTCAACTTGGTGAAAATTTTTGCATTTGACATTTCAGAAGTGATTTCTTCTCTTTTGGGTATCGGATAATGAAATGAAAAATGAAAATCGCTTATTGTCATGAGTAGGCTTCAATGAAGTTACTGTGAAAAGCCCCTAGTCGCCACATTCCGGCGCCTGTCCGGGGAGGCTGGTACGGGAATTGAACCGTGCTGCTGGCCTGCTTGGTCTGCTTTCAAAGCCAGCAATTTAGCTCGGTGAGCTAAACCAGCCCCTAGGATAATGTTCTCGACGTATATTCTTGCTAAGATCCATCGGATCCATGCAAAGTGGTAGCACGGTAGCATTGTGGATAGCACAATTGCTTCACAGCTCCAGGGTCCCAGGTTCGATTCCCAGCTGGGTCACTGTCTGTGCAGAGTCTGCACATCCTCCCCGTGTGTGCGTGGGTTTCCTCCGGGTGCTCCGGTTTCCTCCCACAGTCCAAAGATGTGCAGGTTAGGTGGATTGGCCATGCTAAATTGCCCTTGGTGTCCAAAATTGGCCTTAGTGTTGGGTGGGGTTATGGGGATAGGGTGGAGGTGTTGACCTTGGGTAGGGTGCTCTTTCCAGGAGCTGGTGCAGACTCGATGGGCCGAATGGCCTCCTTCTGCACTGTAAATTCTATGATAATCTATGAAATCCTGATATCTCCTGATGATTTTTTTCACACAGACCAGGGAACTAACCCAATTGGTTGGCTGTGTTACCTTGGATATGATATCTTGAGATTGGAATCTCATTAGTTCTACTTTCAATCTCTTTCTTCGAGGTGCTGGAACTTTTCTGGGCGGGTGGATAACAGCTTTCACATCCTTTTTGTGCAGAATTTTATACTGATGGCAATGTGCCCATACCATGCAAAACAGCAGGGTATTCACTGAGTAACTGTGGAAAATCACTTTCTAATCTAGATGTGTTCAGGACGACCCTTTGAATCAACTGCAATTCCTTGCGTGCCTGAGCGCCTGATAGCGAAGATCTGTGATCATCCACAATCTCAAAATGCAGTGTTTTCTGAATGTCTCTGTCGAGAGCTGTGAAATGACACAAACCATGTGACACAATCTGATTGCCATTATAATCTGTAAGCGTGCATGCTGCAGGTAAAATCCTCGAATTCCAGGGCAGCACGGTGGCCTAGTGGTTAGCACAACCGCCTCACGGCGCCGAGGTCCCAGGTTCGATCCCGGCTCTGGGTCACTGTCCGTGTGGAGTTTGCACATTCTCCCCGTGTCTGCGTGGGTTTCGCCCCCACAACCCAAAGATGTGCAGAGTAGGTGGATTGGCCACGCTAAATTGCCCCTTAATTGGAAAAAATAATTGGCTAATCTAAATTAAAAAAAAAAAATCCTCTCATTCCCTTGGATAGATGATAAATCCTGGCAATTTAACAAATTGACAGAAGTGCCAGTGTCCAGTTTAAAACCTGTGGGGCTGTTGTTAATATGCACGGTCATGACGAATGATGTTTACTTTCTGTGGACCCTTCTTTCTTGCATGGAGATCTGTCTTTCTTTCGTGAAGATCCTTTGTTGACGCTTCAATAACTTCAACAAAAAATGTGTTTTCCATAGAAAAACTTTGTCCGAAAAATTCTGTTGTGAATTTATTCTTTCATGATTTTCAATCGATCTTACATTATAATACTGTTTCTGTGCGGTGTGGAGAAAATTTGCTGATGATTTGCACTGAGAAGCAAAGTGGTTTCATCTTGAACACTTTATACATCGTTGTCGTGGAGCAGGACAATTCCCCGCTAAGTGGACGTTACCACATCTGTAACACGTCATGACATCGTCTCTCTGACTCAAGAGTTACCTTCGCACATACACAGACTTCTTTTGCGGAGTCTCGCATTTCGGTACAAACTGCGTATGTCCCGAGTTGGATTGTGTGCGCGCACAAGATAGCTGCAGACTCGAACCTGCTTCTTCGCTGCCAATTTTAACTTTCTCAACCACATGTTGGACTTTCGCACCTTTTTTTCGTGGACAAAATTCTAAGTGTTGATTTTTATTCTGCTCATTTGAAATGCATTTCTCGACAGCAATTTTTAGAGTTAAATCATTTTGCCATATTATTTTTTTTTAATTTTTTTTTTAAAATTTAGAGTACCCAATTATTTTTTCCAATTAAGGGGCAATTTAGTGTGTCCAATCCACCTATCCTGCACATCTTTGGGTTGTGGGGGCGAAACCCACGCAGACACGGGGAGAATGTGCAAACTCCACACGGACAGTGACCCAGGGCCGGGATTCGAACCCGGGTCCTCAGCGCCGTAGGCAGCAATGCTAACCACTGTGCCACCGTGCTGCCCTATTTTGCCATATTAGATCTTCTCTTCCACTTTCGAACGTTATTCCATAAATGATCTGGGGCGGGATTATCCGACACCCCCCCCGGGGATTTGGTGGGGGTGGGAATCGGACCATGCCGGTCGGTGGCTGCTGGCAGCAGCCCCCCCAGCGATTCTCCGGCCCGTGATGGGCCAAATGGCCGCCCATTTTCGGCCAGTCCCGCCGGCGTATATTACACCAGGTATTTACCGGCGGGACCTGACTGTGCGGACAGCCTCCGGGGTCCTCGGGGGGGCGCGGGGGGATCTGGCCCTGGGAGGTGCCCCCACAGTGGCCTGGCCCGCGATCGGGGCCGACCAATCCAGGGGCGGGCTTGTGCCGCGGGGCACTCTATTCCTCCGCATCAGATGTCTGGGAACTTGCACTTGGAATATCGAATCGATTTGCTGTCAAGGATTAGTTTGCTGCGATGACTTCCACAGTCAAACAGTCTGTATCGGAACTTTATCTTTTCTTTTCTAATTTTCTTACTAGTTTTTCTTAAAGCTTTTTTTGACCTGGTACCATGTTATACTACTAAATTGGAATATGAATATTACTCTTTTGTCTTGCCGAGCTGTATTGAATTCTGATGAGAAATAGTCAAAGCCTTCCAGATGATGGAAAAATGTTTATTGAGTAATATATAATAAACTAGTGAGTTCCTTCACTGCAATACTAAGCTAGTAAAACAAGTAAGTAAATTGAAATTAAACTAACAATTATAATAATACCCTACACTCTGATCTGATCATGTCTTCACTCTAGCTGCTCTCTGTACACACTGACCAAAGAAAGAGCGGGAAAATCCTTTTATAGCTCCTGTTAGTGTTGCCATCTAGTGATCAGCTGGCTGTACTTACTTTACATAAACTGAACATGTATTAACACATACAGAGATCACTACATCTCTCTCTGTCACACACTGTCTCTTTCTCTCACACACACACATTCTCTCTCTCACACAGACTCTCTCATTCTTTCTCTAACACAGGGCGTCACGGTAACACAGTGGTTAGCACTGTTGCTTCACAGGGGCTGTTTAGCTCACAGGGCTAAATCGCTGGCTTTTGAAGCAGACTAAGGCAGGCCAGCAGCACGGTTCGATTCCCGTAACAGCCTCCCCGAACAGGCGCCGGAATGTGGCGACTAGGGGCTTTTCACAGTAACTTCATTTGAAGCCTACTCGTGACAATAAGCGATTTTCATTTCATTTCATTTCATTTCAGAGCCAGGGTCCCAGGTTTAATTCCGGCTTGGGTCACTGTCTGTGCGGACTCTGCACGTTCCCCCCGTGTCTGTGTGGGTTTCCTCCGGGTGCTCCGGTTTCCTCCCACAAGTCCTGAAAGACGTGCTGTTGGGTGAATTGGACATTCTGAATTCCCCCTCTGTGTACCCGAACAGGCGCTGGAATGTGGCGACTAGGGGCTTTTCACAGTAACTTCATTGCAGTGTTAATGTCAGCCTAATTGTGACAATAAAGATTATTATTAAGAAGATTATTATACTCTCACTTACACACACAAGGAGGGAATCTTCATTTCTCAATACCCATTTCCAATCAGCGATTGGGTGGAGAATCAATCGGGGGTGGCTTCTGTTTTACGCAGGTTGCGAATGCTACAGCCCCTGCAAATTGGCGTCATCGTGGTGCGCGCCATTGAGACGACCTCAGGGTGTTACCTGAAAGCCCTCCCCAAAAGCTCCGCCCCCGATGGGCCGAGTTCCTGGCCACGCAGGGCACGTGTGGTCTCAGCGGTCGGAATGGCGGCCTGACGGCTGTGGACTGTGTCCAGGAGGCCACGCTTCATCGGGAGCTGAGGGGGGGGGGGGGGAGTTTCAGCGAGAGCTGGGGGGACTGGTGGGGGGTGGCCAGGGGGCACCCAGGGGAGAATTATCTCGCAGGTTGGGTCTGCGCACAGCCTGTGGTGCAACAGCTGCAGACCGTGCGCATGCGCGTCCACGGACCCAGCAATTATCTGGCTGTGTATATTGTGGAGGCCGGGGCTGGGAGCCCCTCACTGGCCACAGTATCGGTGACCCCGCAGCAACCATTTCCCCACATAAAACGCAACAGATCCTCCGCACACAGACTCCAAATCGCAGAATCCAGCTCCAATTCCTGATGCCAACGCTGAATCCGTGGAATTGTCCGGCTGAAAAACTGGCACCGCACCCGGGCCGATTCAGCTCCTGCGGAGGGGCTAGCACCGCGGCCACGCTGAACCCTGGGCCGATTCAGCTCCTGCGGAGGGGCTAGCACCGCGGCCACGCGGAACCCTGGGCCGATTCAGCTCCTGCGGAGGGGCTAGCACCGCGGCCACGCGGAACACAATCCATCCCAGTGAGAAACGGAGCAGGATTGGCCGGGTCCGTGATTGACACTCGGGAGGCTGGGAAGCTGCAGCCGCAGATACACATTACACTCCCCACACACACTCATCCCAGCCCCACACACACATTACACTCCCCACACACACTCATCCCAGCCGCACACACACATTACACTCCCCACACACACTCATCCCAGCCACACACACACATTACACTCCCCACACACACTCATCCCAGCCGCACACACACATTACACTCCACACACACTCATCCCAGCCGCAACACACATTACACTCCCCACACACACTCATCCCAGCCACAGCACAACACATTACATCTCCCCACACACACTCATCCCAGCCCCCACATACACATTACACTCCACACACCACTCATTCCCCAGACCCCACATACACATTACACTCCACCACCACACACTCATCCCAGCCACACACACATTACACTCCCACACACACTCATCCCAGCCCCCACACCACATTACACTCCCCACACACAACTCATCCCAGCCACACACACATTACACTCCCCACACACACTCATCCCAGCACCACACACACATTACACTCCCCACACACACTCATCCCAGCCGCACACACACATTACACTTCCCCACACACACTCATCCCAGCCGCACACACACATTACACTCCCCACACACACTCATCCCAGCCGCACACACACATTACACTCCCCACACACACTCATCCCAGCCGCCCACACACATACCACTCCCCACACACACTCATCCCAGCCCCACATACACATTACACTCCCCACACACACTCATCCCAGCCCCACATACACATTACACTCCCCACACACACTCATCCCAGCCCACACACACATTACACTCCCCACACACACTCATCCCAGCCACACACACATTACACTCCCCACACACACTCATCCAAGCCCCACACACACATTACACTCCCCACACACACTCATCCCAGCCCACACACACATTACACTCCCCACACACACTCATCCCAGCCCACACACACATTACACTCCCCACACACACTCATCCCAGCCGCACACACACATTACACTCCCCACACACACTCATCCCAGCCGCACACACACATTACACTCCCCACACACACTCATCCCAGCCGCACACACACATTACACTCCCCACACACACTCATCCCAGCCGCACACACACATTACACTCCCCACACACACTCATCCCAGCCGCACACACACATTACACTCCCCACACACACTCATCCCAGCCCCACATACACATTACACTCCACACACACACTCATCCCAGCCCCACATACACATTACACTCCCCACACACACTCATCCCAGCCTCACACACACATTACACTCCCCACACACACTCATCCCAGCCCCACATACACATTACACTCCACACACACACTCATCCCAGCCCCACATACACATTACACTCCCCACACACACTCATCCCAGCCACACACACATTACACTCCCCACACACACTCATCCCAGCCCCACACACACATTACACTCCCCACACACACTCATCCCAGCCACACACACATTACACTCCCCACACACACTCATCCCAGCCCCACACACACATTACACTCCCCACACACACTCATCCCAGCCGCACACACACATTACACTCCCCACACACACTCATCCCAGCCCCACACACACATTACATTCCCCACACACACTCATCCCAGCCACACACACATTACACTCCCCACACACACTCATCCCAGCCCCGCACACACATTACACTCCCCACACACACTCAACCCAGCCTCACATACACATTACACTCCCCACACACACTCATCCCAGCCCCACACACACATTACATTCCCCACACACACTCATCCCAGCCCCACACACATTACACTCTCCACACACACTCATCCCAGGCTCACATACACATTACACTCCCCACACACACTCATCCCAGCCCCACACACACATTACATTCCCCACACACACTCATCCCAGCCGCACACACACATTACACACCCCACACACACTCATCCCAGCCTCACATACACATTACACTCCCCACACACACTCATCCCAGCCCCACACACACATTACATTCCCCACACGCACTCATCCCAGCCGCACACACACATTACACACCCCACACACACTCATCCCAGCCACACACACACATTACACTCTCCACACACACTCATCCCAGCCGCACACACACTTTACCCTCCCCACACACACTCATCCCAGCCGCACACACACATTACACTCCCCACACACACTCATCCCAGCCGCACATACACATTACACTCCCCACACACACTCATCCCAGCCACTCACACACATTACACTCCCCACACACACTCATCCCAGCCACACACACATTACACTCCCCACACACACTCATCCCAGCCACACACACATTACACTCCCCACACACACTCATCCCAGCCACACACACACATTACACTCCCCACACACACTCATCCCAGCCGCACACACACATTACACTCCCCACACACACTCATCCCAGCCGCACACACACATTACACTGCCCACACACACTCATCCCAGCCACACACACACATTACACTCCCCACACACACTCCCCATCCAAGCCGCACACACACATTACACTCCCCACACACACTCATCCCAGCCGCACACACACATTACACTCCCCACACACACTCATCCCAGCCACACACACACAGTACACTCCCAACACACACTCATCCCAGCCGCACACACACATTACACTCCCCACACACACTCATCCCAGCCGCACACACACATTACACTCTCCACTCACACTCATCCCAGCCGCACACACACATTACACTCCCCACACACACTCATCCCAGCCGCGCACACATTACACTCCCCACACACACTCATCCCAGCCGCACACACACATTACACTCCCCACACACACTCATCCCAGCCGCACATACACATTACACTCCCCACACACACTCATCCCAGCCACACACACACATTACACTCCCCACACACACTCATCCCAGCCCCACACACACATTACACTCCCCACACACACTCATCCCAGCCGCACACACATTACACTCCCCACAAACACTCATCCCAGCCGCACACACACATTACCCTCCCGACACACACTCATCCCAGCCCCACACACACTCATCCCAGCCGCACACACACATTACACTCCCCACACACACTCATCCCAGCCCCACACACACTCATCCCAGCCGCACACACACATTACACTCCCCACACACACTCATCCCAGCCCCACACACACTCATCCCAGCCGCACACACATTACACTCCCCACACACACTCATCCCAGCCACACACACATTACACTCCCCACACACACTCATCCCAGCCGCACACACACATTACACTCCCCACACACACTCATCCCAGCCCCACACACACATTACACTCCCCACACACACTCATCCCAGCCGCACACACACATTACACTCCCCACACACACTCCCCATCCAAGCCGCACACACACATTACACTCCCCACACACACTCATCCCAGCCGCACACACACATTACACTCCCCACACACACTCATCCCAGCCGCACACACATTACACTCTCCACTCACACTCATCCCAGCTGCACACACACATTACACTCCCCACACACACTCATCCCAGCCGCACACACACATTACACTCCCCACACACACTCATCCCAGCCAGACACACATTACACTCCCCACACACACTCATCCCAGCCGCACACACATTACACTCCCCACACACACTCATCCCAGCCGCACACACACATTACACTCCCCACACAGACTCATCCCAGCCACACACACATTACACTCCCCACACACACTCATCCCAGCCGCACACACACATTACACTCCCCACACACACTCATCCCAGCCGCACACACACATTACACTCCCCACACACACTCATCCCAGCCACACACACATTACACTCCCCACACACACTCATCCCAGCCGCACACACACATTACACTCCCCACACACACTCATCCCAGCCCCACATACACATTACACTCCCACACACACTCATCCCAGCCCCACACACACATTACACTCCCCACACACACTCATCCCAGCCTCACACACACATTACACTCCCCACACACACTCATCCCAGCCTCACACACACATTACACTCCCCACACACACTCATCCCAGCCACACACACATTACACTCCCCACACACACTCATCCCAGCCGCACACACACATTACACTCCCCACACACACTCATCCCAGCCGCGCACACATTACACTCCCCACACACACTCATCTCAGCCACACACACATTACACTCCCCACACACACTCATCCCAGCCACACACACACATTACACTCCCCACACACACTCATCCCAGCCGCACACACACATTACACTCCCCACACACACCCATCCCAGCCCCACACACATTACACTCCCCACACACAGTCATCCCAGCCGCACACACATTACACTCCCCACACACACTCATCCCAGCCGCACATACACATTACACTCCCCACACACACTCATCCCAGCCGCACACACATTACACTCCCCACACACAGTCATCCCAGCCCCACACACATTACACTCCCCACACACAGTCATCCCAGCCGCACACACATTACACTCCCCACACACACTCATCCCAGCCGCACACACACATTACACTCCCCACACACACTCATCCCAGCGCCACACTCATTACACTCCCCACACACACTCCCCATCCAAGCCGCACACACACATTACACTCCCCACACACACTCATTCCAGCCGCGCACACATTACACTCCCCACACACACTCATCCCAGCCGCACACACACATTACACTCCCCACACACACTCATCCCAGCCCCACACACACATTACACTCCCCACACACACTCATCCCAGCCCCACACACACATTACACTCCCCACACACACTCATCCCAGCCGCACACACACATTACACTCCCCACACACACTCATCTCAGCCGCACACACACATTACACTCCCCACACACACTCATCCCAGCCGCACACACACATTACACTCCCCACACACACTCATCCCAACCCCACACACACATTACACTCCCCACACACACTCATCCCAGCCGCACACACACATTACACTCCCCACACACACTCATCCCAGCCGCACACACACATTACACTCCCCACACACACTCATCCCAGCCCCACACACACATTACACTCCCCACACACACTCATCCCAGCCACACACACACATTACACTCCCCACACACACTCATCCCAGCCGCACACACACATTACACTCCCCACACACACTCATCCCAGCCTCACACACACATTACACTCCCCACACACACTCATCCCAGCCCCACATACACATTACACTCCCCACACACACTCATCCCAGCCCCACACACACATTACACTCCCCACACACACTCATCCCAGCCACACACACACATTACACTCCCCACACACACTCATCTCAGCCGCACACACATATTACACTCCCCACACACACTCATCCCAGCCGCACACACACATTACACTCCCCACACACACTCATCCCAGCCGCACACACACATTACACTCCCCACACACTCTCATCCCAGCCGCACATACACATTACACTCCCCACACACACTCATCCCAGCCGCGCACACACATTACACTCCCCACACACACTCATCCCAGCCTCACACACACATTACACTCCCCACACACACTCATCCCAGCCGCACAGACACATTACACTCCCCACACACACTCATCCCAGCCCCACACACACATTACACTCCGCACACACACTCATCCCAGCCCCACACACACATTACACTCCCCACACACACTCATCCCAGCCCAACATACACATTACACTCCCCACACACACTCATCCCAGCCCCACACACACATTACACTCCCCACACACACTCATCCCAGCCACACACACACATTACACTCCCCACACACACTCATCCCAGCCGCACACACACATTACACTCCCCACACACACTCATCCCAGCCCCACACACACATTACACTCCCCACACACACTCATCCCAGCCACACACACACATTACACTCCCCACACACACTCATCCCAGCCGCACACACACATTACACTCCCCACACACACACTCATCCCAGCCACACACACACATTACACTCCCCACACACACTCATCCCAGCCACACACACATTACACTCCCCACACACACTCATCCCAGCCCCACATACACATTACACTCCCCACACACACTCATCCCAGCCACACACACATTACACTCCCCGCACACACTCATCCCAGCCGCACACACATTTCACTCCCCACACACACTCATCCCATCCACACACACATTACACTCCCCACACACACTCATCCCAGCCGCACACACACATTACACTCCCCACACACACTCATCCCAGCCACACACACATTACACTCCCCACACACACTCATCCCAGCCGCACACACACATTACACTCCCACACACACTCATCCCAGCCCCACACACATTACACTCCCCACACACACTCATCCCAGCCGCACACACATTACACTCCCCACACACACTCATCCCAGCCCCACACACACATTACACTCCCCACACACACTCATCCCAGCCGCACACATTACACTCCCCACACACACTCATCCCAGCCGCACACACACATTACACTCCCCACACACACTCATCCCAGCCCCACACACATTACACTCCCCACACACACTCATCTCAGCCGCACACACACATTACACTCCCCACACACACTCATCCCAGCCGCACACACTCATTACACTCCCCACACACACTCATCCCAGCCACACACACACATTACACTCCCCACACACACTCATCCCAGCCGCACACACACATTACACTCCCCACACACACTCAACCCAGCCTCACATACACATTACACTCCCCACACACACTCATCCCAGCCCCAACACACACATTACATTCCCCACACACACTCATCCCAGCCCCACACACATTACATTCTCCACACACACTCTTCCCAGCCTCACATACACATTACACTCCCCACACACACTCATCCCAGCCCCACACACACATTACATTCCCCACACACACTCATCCCAGCCGCACACACACATTACACACCCCACACACACTCATCCCAGCCTCACATACACATTACACTCCCCACACACACTCATCCCAGCCGCACACACACATTACATTCCCCCCCACGCACTCATCCCAGCCGCACACACACATTACACTCCCCACACACACTCATCCCAGCCACACACACACATTACATTCCCCACACGCACTCATCCCAGCCGCACACACACATTACACTCCCCACACACACTCATCCCAGCCACACACACACATTACACTCCCCACACACACTCATCCCAGCCACACACACACATTACACTCTCCACACACACTCATCCCAGCCTCACATACACATTACACTCCCCACACACACTCATCCCAGCCACACACACACATTACACTCCCCACACACACTCATCCCAGCCGCACACACACTTACCCTCCCCACACACACTCATCCCAGCCGCACACACACATTACACTCCCCACACACACTCATCCCAGCCGCACATACACATTACACTCCCCACACACACTCATCCCAGCCACACACACACATTACACTCCCCACACACACTCATCCCAGCCACACACACATTACACTCCCCACACACACTCATCCCAGCCACACACACATTACACTCCCCACACACACTCATCCCAGCCACACACACACATTACACTCCCCACACACACTCATCCCAGCCACACACACATTACACTCCCCACACACACTCATCCCAGCCGCACACACACATTACACTCCCCACACACACTCATCCCAGCCGCACACACACATTACACTCCCCACACACACTCATTCCAGCCGCGCACACATTACACTCCCCACACACACTCATCCCAGCCGCACACACACATTACACTCCCCACACACACTCATCCCAGCCGCACACACACATTACACTCCCCACACACACTCATCCCAGCCTCACACACACATTACACTCCCCACACACACTCATCCCAGCCCCACACACACATTACACTCCCCACACACACTCATCCCAGCCACACACACACATTACACTCCCCACACACACTCATCCCAGCCCCACACACACATTACACTCCCCACACACACTCATCCCAGCCGCACACACATTACACTCCCCACACACACTCACCCCAGCCACACACACACATTACCCTCCCGACACACACTCATCCCAGCCCCACACTCACTCATCCCAGCCTCACACACACATTAAACTCCCCACACACACTCATCCCAGCCCCACACACACTCATCCCAGCCGCACACACACATTACACTCCCCACACACACTCATCCCAGCCCCACACACACTCATCCCAGCCGCACACACACATTACACTCCCCACACACACTCATCCCAGCCACACACACATTACACTCCCCACACACACTCATCCCAGCCGCACACACACATTACACTCCCCACACACACTCATCCCAGCCCCACACACACATTACACTCCCCACACACACTCATCCCAGCCGCACACACACATTACACTCCCCACACACACTCCCATCCAAGCCGCACACACACATTACACTCCCCACACACACTCATCCCAGCCACACACACATTACACTCCCCACACACACTCATCCCAGCCACACACACACATTACACTCCCCACACACACTCATCCCAGCCACACACACATTACACTCCCCACACACACTCATCCCAGCCACACACACATTACACTCCCCACACACACTCATCCCAGCCACACACACATTACACTCCCCACACACACTCATCCCAGCCGCACACACACATTACACTCCCCACACACACTCATCCCAGCCCCACATACACATTACACTCCCGACACACACTCATCCCAGCCACACACACATTACACTCCCCACACACACTCATCCCAGCCTCACACACATTACACTCCCCACACACACTCATCCCAGCCACACACACACATTACACTCCCCACACACACTCATCCCAGCCACACACACACATTACACTCCCCACACACACTCATCCCACCCCACACACACATTACACTCCCCACACACACTCATCCCAGCCACACACACACATTACACTCCCCACACACACTCATCCCAGCCACACACACATTACACTCCCCACACACACTCATCCCAGCCACACACACATTACACTCCCCACACACACTCATCCCAGCCACACACACATTACACTCCCCACACACACTCATCCCAGCCGCACACACACATTACACTCCCCACACACACTCATCCCAGCCCCACATACACATTACACTCCCGACACACACTCATCCCAGCCACACACACATTACACTCCCCACACACACTCATCCCAGCCTCACACACACATTACACTCCCCACACACACTCATCCCAGCCACACACACACATTACACTCCCCACACACACTCATCCCAGCCACACACACACATTACACTCCCCACACACACTCATCCCAGCCACACACACACATTACACTCCCCACACACACTCATCCCAGCCGAACACACACATTACACTCCCCACACACACTCATCCCAGCCACACACACACATTACACTCCCCACACACACTCATCCCAGCCACACACACACATTACACTCCCCACACACACTCATCCCAGCCACACACACACATTACACTCCCCACACACACTCATCCCAGCCGCACACACACATTACACTCCCCACACACACTCATCCCAGCCCCACACACACATTACACTCCCCACACACACTCATCCCAGCCGCACACACACATTACACTCCCCACACACACTCATCCCAGCCGCACACACACATTACACTCCCCACACAGACACTCATCCCAGTCCGCACACACACATTACTCTCCCCACACACACTCATCCCAGCCACACACACACATTACACTCCCCACACACACTCATCCCAGCCACACACACATTACACTCCACACACACACTCATCCCAGCCGCACACACACATTACACTCCCCACACACACTCATCCCAGCCGCACACACACATTACACTCCCCACACACACTCATCCCAGCCGCACACACATTACACTCCCCACACACACTCATCCCAGCCACACACACATTACACTCCCCACACACACTCATCCCAGCCCCACACACACATTACACTCCCCACACACACTCATCCCAGCCGCACACACACATTACACTCCCCACACACACTCATCCCAGCCGCACACACACATTACACTCCCCACACACACTCATCCCAGCCACACACACACACATTACACTCCCCACACACACTCATCTCAGCCGCACACACACATTACACTCCCCACACACACTCATCCCAGCCCCACACACACATTACACTCCCCACACACACTCATCCCAGCCGCACACACACATTACACTCCCCACATACACTCATCCCAGCCACACACACACATTACACTCCCCACACACACTCATCCCAGCCGCACACACACATTACACTCCCCACACACACTCATCTCAGCCACACACACACATTACACTCCCCACACACACTCATCCCAAGCCACACACACACATTACACTCCCCACACACACTCATCCCAGCCGCACACACACATTACACTCCCCACACACACTCATCCCAGCCCCACACACACATTACACTCCCCACACACACTCATCCCAGCCACACACACATTACACTCCCCACACACACTCATCCCAGCCACACACACATTACACTCCCCACACACACTCATCCCAGCCCCACACACACATTACACTCCACACACACACTCATCCCAGCCACACACACATTACACTCCCCACACACACTCATCCCAGCCCCACACACACATTACACTCCCCACACACACTCATCCCAGCCCGCACACACATTACACTCCCCACACACACTCATCCCAGCCGCACACACACATTACACTCCCCACACACACTCATCCCAGCCGCACACACACATTACACATCCCACACACCTCATCCCAGCCGCACACACATTACACTCCCCACACACTCTCATCCCAGCCCCACACACACATTACACTCCCCACACACACTCATCCCAGCCCCACACACACGTTATACTCCCCACACACACTCATCCCAGCCACACACACACATTACACTCCCCACACACACTCATCCCAGCCACACACACATTACACTTCCCACACACACTGATCCCAGAAGCACATACACATTACACTCCCCACACACACTCATCTCAGCCCCACACACACATTACACTCCCCACACACACTCATCCCAGCCTCACACACACATTACACTCCCCAAACACACTCATCCCAGCCGCACACACACATTACACTCCCCACACACACTCATCCCAGCCACACACACATTACACTTCCCACACACACTGATCCCAGAAGCACATACACATTACACTCCCCACACACACTCATCTCAGCCGCACACACACATTACACTCCCCACACACACTCATCCCAGCCCCACACACACATTACACTCCCCACACACACTCATCCCAGCCGCACACACACATTACACTCCCCACACACACTCATCTCAGCCGCACACACACATTACACTCCCCACACACACTCATCCCAGCCGCACACACACATTACACTCCCCACACACACTCATCCCAGCCGCACACACATTACACTCCCCACACACACTCATCCCAGCCGCACACACACATTACACTCCCCACACACACTCATCCCAGCCCCACACACACATTACACTCCCCACACACACTCATCCCAGCCTCACACACACATTACACTCCCCAAACACACTCATCCCAGCCGCACACACACATTACACTCCCCACACACACTCATCCCAGCCACACACACACATTACACTCCCCACACACACTCATCTCAGCCGCACACACACATTACACTCCCCACACACACTCATCCCAGCCCCACACACACATTACACTCCCCACACACACTCATCCCAGCCGCACACACACATTACACTCCCCACACACACTCATCTCAGCCGCACACACACATTACACTCCCCACACACACTCATCCCAGCCGCACACACACATTACACTCCCCACACACACTCATCCCAGCCGCACACACATTACACTCCCCACACACACTCATCCCAGCCGCACACACACATTACACTCCCCACACACACTCATCCCAGCCCCACACACACATTACACTCCCCACACACACTCATCCCAGCCACACACACACATTACACTCCCCACACACACTCATCTCAGCCGCACACACACATTACACTCCCCACACACACTCATCCCAGCCCCACACACACATTACACTCCCCACACACACTCATCCCAGCCACACACACATTACACTCCCCACACACACTCATCCCAGCCGCACACACACATTACACTCCCCACACACACTCATCCCAGCCACACACACACATTACACTCCCCACACACACTCATCTCAGCCGCACACACACATTACACTCCCCACACACACTCATCCCAGCCCCACACACACATTACACTCCCCACACACACTCATCCCAGCCGCACACACACATTACACTCCCCACATACACTCATCCCAGCCACACACACACATTACACTCCCCACACACACTCATCCCAGCCGCACACACACATTACACTCCCCACACACACTCATCTCAGCCACACACACACATTACACTCCCCACACACACTCATCCCAGCCACACACACACATTACACTCCCCACACACACTCATCCCAGCCGCACACACACATTACACTCCCCACACACACTCATCCCAGCCCCACACACACATTACACTCCCCACACACACTCATCCCAGCCACACACACATTACACTCCCCACACACACTCATCCCAGCCCCACACACACATTACACTCCCCACACACACTCATCCCAGCCCCGCACACACACATTACACTCCCCACACACACTCATCCCAGCCGCACACACACATTACACTCCCCACACACACTCATCCCAGCCGCACACACACATTACACTCTCCACACACACTCATCCCAGCCCCACACACATTACACTCCCCACACACTCTCATCCCAGCCCCACACACACATTACACTCCCCACACACACTCATCCCAGCCCCACACACACGTTACACTCCCCACACACACTCATCCCAGCCACACACACACATTACACTCCCACACACACTCATCCCAGCCACACACACACATTACACTCCCCACACACACTCATCCCAGCCGCACACACACATTACACTCCCCACACACACACTCATCCCAGCCACACACACACATTACACTCCCCACACACACTCATCCCAGCCACACACACATTACACTCCCCACACACACTGATCCCAGAAGCACATACACATTACACTCCCCACACACACTCATCCCAGCCACACACACACATTACACTCCCCACACACACTCATCTCAGCCGCACACACACATTACACTCCCCACACACACTCATCCCAGCCGCACACACACATTACACTCCCCACACACACTCATCCCAGCCCCACACACACATTACACTCCCCACACACACTCATCCCAGCCTCACACACACATTACACTCCCCAAACACACTCATCCCAGCCGCACACACACATTACACTCCCCACACACACTCATCCCAGCCGCACACACATTACACTCCCCACACACACTCATCCCAGCCGCACACACACATTACACTCCCCACACACACTCATCCCAGCCCCACACACACATTACACTCCCCACACACACTCATCCCAGCCACACACACACATTACACTCCCCACACACACTCATCTCAGCCGCACACACACATTACACTCCCCACACACACTCATCCCAGCCCCACACACACATTACACTCCCCACACACACTCATCCCAGCCACACACACATTACACTCCCCACACACACTCATCCCAGCCGCACACACACATTACACTCCCCACACACACTCATCCCAGCCACACACACATTACACTCCCCACACACACTCATCCCAGCCCCACACACACATTACACTCCCTACACACACTCATCCCAGCCACACACACATTACACTCCCCACACACACTCATCCCAGCCGCACACACACATTACACTCCCCACACACACTCATCCCAGCCACACACACATTACACTCCCCACACACACTCATCCCAGACTCACACACACATTACACTCCCCACACACACTCATCCCAGCCACACACACACATTACACTCCCCGCACACACTCATCCCAGCCACACACACATTACACTCCCCACACACACTCATCCCAGCCGCACACACACATTACACTCCCCACACACACTCATCCCAGCCGCACACACACATTACACTCCCCACACACACTCATCCCAGCCACACACACATTACACTCCCCACACACACTCATCCCAGCCACACACACATTACACTCCCCACACACACTCATTCCAGCCCCACACACACACATTACACTCCCCACACACACTCATCCCAGCCCCACATACACATTACACTCCCCACACACACTCATCCCAGCCGCACGACACACATTACACTCCCCACACACACTCATCCCAGCCTCACACACACATTACACTCCCCACACACACTCATCTCAGCCGCACACACACATTGCACTCCCCACACACACTCATCCCAGCCGCACACACACATTACACTCCCCACACACACTCATCCCAGCCCCACACACACATTACACTCCCCACACACACTCATCCCAGCCACACACACATTACACTCCCCACACACACTCATCCCAGCCGCACACACACATTACACTCCCCACACACACTCATCCCAGCCCCACACACACATTACACTCCCCACACACACTCATCCCAGCCCAACACACACATTACACTCCCCACACACACTCATCCCAGCCGCACACACACATTACACTCCCCACACACACTCATCCCAGCCCACACACACATTACACTCCCCACACACACTCATCCCAGCCCCACACACACATTACACTCCCCACACACACTCATCCCAGCCACACACACATTACACTCCCCACACACACTCATCCCAGCCGCACACACACATTACACTCCCCACACACACTCATCCCAGCCACACACACATTACACTCCCCACACACACTCATCCCAGCCCACACACACATTACACTCCCCACACACACTCATCCCAGCCCCACACACACATTTCACTCCCCACACACACTCATCCCAGCCCACACACACATTACACTCCCCACACACACTCATCCCAGCCGCACACACACATTACACTCCCCACACACACTCATCCCAGCCCCACACACACATTACACTCCCCACACACACTCATCCCAGCCGCACACACACATTACACTCCCCACACACACTCATCCCAGCCGCACATACACATTACACTCCCCACACACACTCATCCCAGCCGCACAGACACATTACACTCCCCACACACACTCATCCCAGCCACACACACACATTACACTCCCCGCACACACTCATCCCAGCCACACTCACACATTACACTCCCCACACACACTCATCCCAGCCACACACACACATTACACTCCCCACACACACTCATCCCAGCCGCACACACACATTACACTCCCCACACACACTCATCCCAGCCGCACACACACATTACACTCCCCACACACACTCATCCCAGCCTCACACACACATTACACTCCCCACACACACTCATCCCAGCCCCACATACACATTACACTCCCCACACACACTCATCCCAGCCACACAGACACATTACACTCCCCACACACACTCATCCCAGCCTCACACACACATTACACTCCCCACACACACTCATCCCAGCCCCACATACACATTACACTCCCCACACACACTCATCCCAGCCGCACACACACATTACACTCCCCACACACACTCATCCCAGCCACACACACACATTACACTCCCCACACACACTCATCTCAGCCGCACACACACATTACACTCCCCACACACACTCATCCCAGCCGCACACACACATTACACTCCCCACACACACTCATCCCAACCCCACACACACATTACACTCCCCACACACACTCATCCCAGCCGCACACACACATTACACTCCCCACACACACTCATCCCAGCCGCACACACACATTACACTCCCCACACACACTCATCCCAGCCCCACACACACATTACACTCCCCACACACACTCATCCCAGCCACACACACACATTACACTCCCCACACACACTCATCCCAGCCGCACACACACATTACACTCCCCACACACACTCATCCCAGCCTCACACACACATTACACTCCCCACACACACTCATCCCAGCCCCACATACACATTACACTCCCCACACACACTCATCCCAGCCCCACACACACATTACACTCCCCACACACACTCATCCCAGCCACACACACACATTACACTCCCCACACACACTCATCTCAGCCGCACACACATATTACACTCCCCACACACACTCATCCCAGCCGCACACACACATTACACTCCCCACACACACTCATCCCAGCCGCACACACACATTACACTCCCCACACACTCTCATCCCAGCCGCACATACACATTACACTCCCCACACACACTCATCCCAGCCGCGCACACACATTACACTCCCCACACACACTCATCCCAGCCTCACACACACATTACACTCCCCACACACACTCATCCCAGCCGCACAGACACATTACACTCCCCACACACACTCATCCCAGCCCCACACACACATTACACTCCGCACACACACTCATCCCAGCCCCACACACACATTACACTCCCCACACACACTCATCCCAGCCCACATACACATTACACTCCCCACACACACTCATCCCAGCCCCACACACACATTACACTCCCCACACACACTCATCCCAGCCACACACACACATTACACTCCCCACACACACTCATCCCAGCCGCACACACACATTACACTCCCCACACACACTCATCCCAGCCCCACACACACATTACACTCCCCACACACACTCATCCCAGCCACACACACACATTACACTCCCACACACACTCATCCCAGCCGCACACACACATTACACTCCCCACACACACACTCATCCCAGCCACACACACACATTACACTCCCCACACACACTCATCCCAGCCACACACACATTACACTCCCCACACACACTCATCCCAGCCCCACATACACATTACACTCCCCACACACACTCATCCCAGCCACACACACATTACACTCCCCGCACACACTCATCCCAGCCGCACACACATTTCACTCCCCACACACACTCATCCCATCCACACACACATTACACTCCCCACACACACTCATCCCAGCCGCACACACACATTACACTCCCCACACACACTCATCCCAGCCACACACACATTACACTCCCCACACACACTCATCCCAGCCGCACACACACATTACACTCCCCACACACACTCATCCCAGCCCCACACACATTACACTCCCCACACACACTCATCCCAGCCGCACACACATTACACTCCCCACACACACTCATCCCAGCCCCACACACACATTACACTCCCCACACACACTCATCCCAGCCGCACACACATTACACTCCCCACACACACTCATCCCAGCCGCACACACACATTACACTCCCCACACACACTCATCCCAGCCCCACACACATTACACTCCCCACACACACTCATCTCAGCCGCACACACACATTACACTCCCCACACACACTCATCCCAGCCGCACACACTCATTACACTCCCCACACACACTCATCCCAGCCACACACACACATTACACTCCCCACACACACTCATCCCAGCCGCACACACACATTACACTCCCCACACACACTCATCCCAGCCCACACACACATTACACTCCCCACACACACTCATCCCAGCCACACACACATTACACTCCCCACACACACTCATCCCAGCCACACACACATTACTCTCCCCACACACACTCATCCCAGCCACACACACACATTACACTCCCCACACACACTCATCCCAGCCATACGCATTACACTCCCCACACACACTCATCCCAGCCACACACACACATTACACTCTCCACACACACTCATCCCAGGTCGGCGCAACATCGATGGCCGAAGGGCCTGTACTGCGCTGTTATGTTCAATGTTCTATGTTCCAGTGGTGTCCCGCAAGGATCTGTTCTGGGACCTCTGCTCTTTGTCGTTTTTATAAATTACTTGGATGAGGAAGTGGAAGGGTGGGTTAGTAAGTTTGCCGATGACACAAAAGTTGGTGGAGTTGTAGATCATAGAAACATAGAACAGTACAGCACAGAACAGGCCCTTCGGCCCTCGATGTTGTGCCGAGCAATGATCACCCTACTCAAACCACGTATCCACCCTATACCCGTAACTCAACCCTTAACCTTACTATTAGGCCACTACGGGCAATTTAGCCTGGCCAATCCACCTAACCCGCACATCTTTGGACTGTGGGAGGAAACCGGAGCACCCGGAGGAAACCCACGCACACAGGGGGAGGACGTGCAGACTCCACACAGACAGTGACCCAGCCGGGAATCGAACCTGGGACCCTGGAGCTGTGAAGCATTTATGCTAACCACCATGCTACCGTGCTGCCCATGTCGAGGACTGTTGCAGATTACAACAGGACATTGACAGGATGCAGAGCTGGGCTGAGAAATGGTGGATGGAGTTCAACCTAGATGAATATGAAGTGAATCATTTTGGAAGGTCGAATTTGAATGCTGAATACAGGGTTAAAGGCTGGATTCTTGGAAGTGTGGAGGGAACAGAGGGATCTTGGGGTCCACGTACATAGATCCCTCAAAGTTTCCACCCAGGTTGATGGGTTGTTAAGAAGGTGTATGGTGTGTTGGCTTTCGTTAACAGGGGGATTGAGTTTAAGAGCCGCGAGGTTTTGCTGCAGCTTTACAAAACCCTGGTCAGACCACACTTGGAATATTGTGTCCAGTCTGGTCGTCTCATTATAGGAAGGATGTGGCTGCTTTGGAGAGGGTACAGAGGAGATTTACCAGGATGCTGCCTGGACTGGAGGGCATGACCTGTGAAGAAAGGTTGAGGGAGCTAGGGCTTTTCTCACTGGAGCGAAGAACGCAGAGAAGTGACTTGATAGAAGTGTACAAGGTGATGAGAGCCATGGATAGAGTGGATAGCCAGATCTTTGGTGGGTAGGATCAAGGAAAACCCCAAGGCCTTTTACACATATGTGAGAAATACGAGAATGACTAGAGCGAGGGTAGGTCCGATAGCTTTTCCCCAGGGTGGAAATGGCTGTCACAAGGGGACCTAATTTTAAGGTGATTGGAGGAAAGTATAGGGGAAATGTCAGAGGTATGTTCTTTACACAGAGTGTGGCAAATGCATTGCCAGCAGAGGTGGTGGAGTCTGAGTCATTCGGGACATTTAAGCGACTCTTTGACAGGCACATGGACAGCAGTAAATTGAAGGGGTGTAGGTTAGATTGATCTTAGATTAGGATAAATGGTCGGCACAACATCGTGGGCTGAAGGGCCTGTGCTGTGCTGTTCTATGTTCTATGTTGATATTTCTGTCACTGTCAGGCAGGGAAGAGATGGTCGAGTGAGGGAACCATGGCTGACAAGAACGGTTGAATGTCTTGTTAAGAGGAAAAAGGAGACTTATGTAAGGCTGAGGAAACAAGGTTCAGACAGGGCGCTGGAGGGATACAAGATAGCCAGGAGGGAACTGAAGAAAGGGATTAGGAGAGCTAAGAGAGGGCATGAAAAATCTTTGGCGGGTAGGATCAAGGAAAACCCCAAGGCCTTTTACACATATGTGAGAAATATGAGAATGACTAGAGCGAGGGTAGGTCCGATCAAGGACAGTAGCGGGAGATTGTGTATTGAGTCTGAAGAGATAGGAGAGGTCTTGAACGAGTACTTTACTTCAGTATTTACAAACGAGAGGGGCCATATTGTTGGCGAGGACAATGTGAAACAGACTGGTAAGCTTGAGGAGATACTTGTTAGAAAGGAAAATGTGTTGGGCGTTTTGAAAAACTTGAGGATAGACAAGTCCCCCGGGCCTGACGGGATATATCCAAGGATTCTATGGGAAGCAAGAAATGAAATTGCAGAGCCGTTGGCAATGATCTTTTCATCCTCACTGTCAACAGGGGTGGTACCAGGGGATTGGAGAGTGGCTAATGTCGTGCCCCTGTTCAAAAAAGGGAATAGGGATAACCCTGGGAATTACAGGCCAGTTAGTCTTACTTCGGTGGTAGGCAAAGTAATGGAAAGGGTACTGAGGGATAGGAATTCTGAGCATCTGGAAAGACACTGCTTGATTAGGGATTGACAGCACGGATTTGTGAGGGGTAGGTCTTGCCTCACAAGTCTTACTGAATTCTTTGAAATTAAATGAAAATTGCTTATTGTCACGAGTAGGCTTCAAATGAAGTTACTGTGAAAAGCCCCTAGTCACCACATTCCGGAGCCTGTTCGGGGAGGCTGGTACGGGAATTGAACCGTGCTGCTGGCCTGCCTTCGTCTGCTTTCAAAGCCAGCGATTTAGCCCTGTGCTAAACAGCCTCTCTGAGGAGGTGACCAAGCATGTGGATGAAGGTAAAGCAGTGGATGTTGTCTACATGGATTTTAGTAAGGCATTTGATAAGGTTCCCCATGGTAGGCTTATGCAGAAAGTAAGGAGGCATGGGATAGTGGGACATTTGGCCACTTGGATAACGAACTGGCTAACCGATAGAAGTCAGAGAGTGGTGGTGGGTGGCAAATATTCAGCCTGGAGCCCAGTTACCAGTGGCGTACCGCAGGGATCAGTTCTGGGTCCTCTGCTGTTTGTGATTTTCATTAATGACTTGGATGAGGGAATTGAAGGGTGGGTCAGTAAATTTGCAGGCGATACGAAGATTGGTGGAGTTGTGGATAGTGAGGAGGGCTGTTGTCAGCTGCAAAGAGACATAGATAGGATACAGAGCTGGGCTGAGAAGTGGAAAATGGAGTTTAACCCTGAAAAGTGTGAGGTTGTCCATTTTGGAAGGACAAATATGAATGCGGAATACAGGGTTAATGGTAGGGTTCTTGGCAATGTGGAGGAGCAGAGAGATCTTGGGGTCTATGTTCATAGATCTTTGAAAGTTGCCACTCAAGTGGATAGAGCTGTGAAGAAGGCCTATGGTGTGCTAGCGTTCATTAGCAGAGGGATTGAATTTAAGAGCCGTGAGGTGATGATGCAGCTGTACAAAACCTTGGTCAGGCCACATTTGGAGTACTGTGTGCAGTTCTGGTCACCTCATTTTAGGAAGGATGTGGAAGCTTTGGAAAAGGTGCAAAGGAGATTTACCAGGATGTTGCCTGGAATGGAGAGTAGGTCTTACGAGGAAATGTTGAGGGTGCTAGGCCTTTTCTCATTAGAACGGAGACGGATGAGGGGCGACTTGATAGAGGTTTATAAGGTGATCAGAGGAATAGATAGAGTAGGCAGTCAGAGACTTTTTCCCTGGGTGGAACACACCATTACAAGGGGACATAAATTTAATGTGAATGGTGGAATATATAGGGGGGATGTCAGAGGTAGGTTCTTTACCCAGAGAGTAGTGGGGGCATGGAATGCACTGCCTGTGGAAGTAGTTGAGTCGGAAACATTAGGGACCTTCAAGTGGCTATTGGATAGGTACATGGATTAGGGTAGAAGGATGGGGTGTAGATTGATTTGTTCTTAATCTAGGACAAAAGTTTGGCACAACATCGTGGGACGAAGGGCCCGTTGTGTGCTGTATTTTCCATGTTCTATGTTCTAGGTTATAGGTCAGGTGAGCTTCATAATATTATTATGGGCCAGGGTTTATAAACTCCAAAGTGTACTTTGGAGTTCACCTGATCTATAAATTTTTATGTTGAATTTCGCTGCGATGAGCACAAGAGCTTTGCCTCTGGGCAACGGGTTCCAAACCCTCTGTAAACCCGTACCCCAGTGAGAGTCAGTGTGTGTGGGACCCCTACCCCAGTGAGAGTCAGTGTGTGTGGGACCCGTACCCCAGTGAGAGTCAGTGTGTGTGGGACCCGTACCCCAGTGAGAGTCAGTGTGTGTGGGACCCGTACCCCAGTGAGAGTCAGTGTGTGTGGGACCCGTACCCCAGTGAGAGTCAGTGTGTGTGGGACCCCAGTGAGAGTCAGTGTGTGTGGGACCCGTACCCCAGTGACAGTCAGTGTGTGTGGGACACGTACCCCAGTGAGAGTCAGTGTGTATGGACCCCGTACCCCAGTGAGAGTCAGTGTGTGTGGGATCTGTACCCCAGTGAGAGTCAGTGTGTGTGGGACCCGTACCCCAGTGAGAGTCAGTGTGTGTGGGGCCTGTACCCCAGTGAGAGTCGGTGTGTGTGGGTCCCCTACCCCAGTGAGAGTCAGTGTGTGTGGGACCTGTACCCCAGTGAGAGTCAGTGTGTGTGGGTCTGTACCCCAGTGAGAGTCAGTGTGTGTGGGACCCGTACCCCAGTGAGAGTCAGTGTGTGTGGGACCCATACCCCAGTGAGAGTCAGTGTGTGTGGGACCCATACCCCAGTGAGAGTCAGTGTGTGTGGGACCCGTACCCCAGTGAGAGTCAGTGTGTGTGGGACCCCAGTGAGAGTCAGCGTGTGTGGGACCCGTACCCCAGTGAGAGTCAGTGTGTGTGGGGCCCCAGTGAGAGTCAGTGTGTGTGGGTCTGTACCCCAGTGAGAGTCAGTGTGTGTGGGACCCGTACGCCAGTGAGAGTCAGTGTGTGTGGAACCCGTACCCCAGTGAGAGTCAGTGTGTGTGGGACCCGTACCCCAGTGAGAGTCAGTGTGTGTGGGACCCGTACCCCAGTGAGAGTCAGTGTGTGTGGGACCTGTACCCCAGTGAGAGTCAGTGTGTGTGGGACCCGTACCCCAGTGAGAGTCAGTGTGTGTGGGGCCCGTACCCCAGTGAGAATCAGTGTGTGTGGGACCCGTACCCCAGTGAGAGTCAGTGTGTGTGGGACCCCAGTGAGAGTCAGTGTGTGTGGGACCTGTACCCCAGTGAGAGTCAGTGTGTGTGGGACCCGTACCCCAGTGAGAGTCAGTGTGTGTGGGACCCGTACCCCAGTGAGAGTCAGTGTGTGTGGGATCTGTACCCCAGTGAGAGTCAGTGTGTGTGGGACCCGTACCCCAGTGAGAGTCAGTGTGTGTGGGACCCGTACCCCAGTGAGAGTCAGTGTGTGTGGGACCCGTACCCCAGTGAGAGTCAGTGTGTGTGGGTCTGTACCCCAGTGAGAGTCAGTGTGTGTGGGACCCGTACCCCAGTGAGAGTCAGTGTGTGTGGGACCCGTACCCCAGTGAGAGTCAGTGTGTGTGGAACCCGTACCCCAGTGAGAGTCAGTGTGTGTGGGACCCGTACCCCAGTGAGAGTCAGTGTGTGTGGAACTGTACCCCAGTGAGAGTCAGTGTGTGTGGGACCTGTACCCCAGTGAGAGTCAGTGTGTGTGGGACCCGTACCCCAGTGAGAGTCAGTGTGTGTGGGTCTGTACCCCAGTGAGAGTCAGTGTGTGTGGGACCCGTACCCCAGTGAGAGTCAGTGTGTGTGGGACCTGTACCCCAGTGAGAGTCAGTGTGTGTGGGACCCCTACCCCAGTGAGAGTCAGTGTGTGGGACCCCAGTGAGAGTCAGTGTGTGGGGACCCCAGTGAGAGTCAGTGTGTGTGGGGCCCGTAGCCCAGTGAGAGTCAGTGTGTGGGACCCGTACCCCAGTGAGAGTCAGTGTGTGTGGGACCCTTACCCCAGTGAGAGTCAGTGTGTGTGGGGCCCGTACCCAGTGAGAGTCAGTGTGTGTGGGACCCGTACCCCAGTGAGAGTCAGTGTGTGTGGGACACGTACCCCAGTGAGAGTCAGTGTGTGTGGGACCATTACCCCAGTGAGAGTCAGTGTGTGTGGGACCCGTACCCCAGTGAGAGTCAGTGTGTGTGGGACCCGTACCCCAGTGAGAGTCAGTGTGTGTGGGACCCGTACCCCAGTGAGAGTCAGTGTGTGTGGGTCTGTACCCCGGTGAGAGTCAGTGTGTGTGGGACCCGTACCCCAGTGAGAGTCAGTGTGTGGGACCCGTACCCCAGTGAGAGTCAGTGTGTGGGACCCGTACCCCAGTGAGAGTCAGTGTGTGTGGGACCCCAGTGAGAGTCAGTGTGTGTGGGACCCGTACCCCAGTGAGAGTCAGTGTGTGTGGGACCCGTACCCCAGTGAGAGTCAGTGTGTGTGGGACCCGTACCCCAGTGAGAGTCAGTGTGTGTGGGACCCTTACCCCAGTGAGAGTCAGTGTGTGTGGGTCTGTACCCCAGTGAGAGTCAGTGTGTGTGGGTCTGTACCCCAGTGAGAGTCAGTGTGTGTGGGACCCGTACCCCAGTGAGAGTCAGTGTGTGTGGGACCCTTACCCCAGTGAGAGTCAGTGTGTGTGGGTCTGTACCCCAGTGAGAGTCAGTGTGTGTGGGTCTGTACCCCAGTGAGAGTCAGTGTGTGTGGGATCTGTACCCCAGTGAGAGTCAGTGTGTGTGGGACCCGTACCCCAGTGAGAGTCAGTGTGTGTGGGACCCTACCCCAGTCAGTGTGTTTTTGTAGCATGTTTAATATCTGGGTCGTACAGTTACACATGTTGAATCAATCCAAATTGAATTCTGTTTACCACTTTCAGCCTGTGTGAAGAAGCAGAATGTGCATCATTGACAGAATTTTCCATATCAGCCTGGAGATTAGGTCACTGCCTTTGAACGCCGATCAAACTGAGGTTTCTCAGTTATAAATAAAAGTTCCTCTTTGTTGGATTGATTTGAAGGAAAATATGCAAGTGGTTTTCCTGGTCTGATTGCAACAGATTCACTTCAACAGTGAGTCAGGTTTGTTTGTGAAAAGTCAGGCTGCGGCCTTCGCCTGTTTGACAATTCCTGACCCCTCTGTAACCTGTCCATCTACCTCTGCAATCCCTCTTTCAAAATAGAAGCAATGTTGCAGTAAATGATGTTGAGGGAGTTAGTGCCGCCTCCTGCTTTGCTTTCTCTCCCTACGCCTCCCCAACCAACCACAGCCCCATTAACTGGCGTCAAGTCTATTTTGGTGACGTCTCTGATCCCTCAACCCAAATTGTTTCCATAGTTTCAGAAGATATTGGAACATTGAGATGATTTTTCCCTTTTATGAGTGGAAAAATAAAAATACATCTCCAAACAACAAATGGGAGCCATGAATCCTGAAACTCAGAGACATGTGATCATTGGAATTAAGAGCAGGAAGAGGCCATTTGGCCCATTCAGCCTTCTCCACCATTCAAGAAGATCCTGATTGAACTGATGTGGCCTGAATTCCACTTTCCTGTCTGACCCCATAACCCTCGACTCCCGAATCCAGCAAAACTGTGTCTAACTCAGCCTGGAATATACTCAATGGCCCGGCCTCCACCGCCCTCTGAGAGAGAAGAAATTGTCCATCATCACTACCTCAAACCGAGGACCCCTTGTTTTGACTCTGTGACCTTCCCACAAAGGAGCTATCCAGTCAGCACTCATCCTGTCTGTTATCCTCAGATAAGTTGTCTCAATAAGATCACCTCATTCTTCCAAACTCCGAAGAGTATTGAACCTGCCTGACCTATCCTGATAAACAAACCCCTCCATTCCGGATATCACTCTGCCTCTGGGTACAGACACCCTCTGATCAGTTTAATAAAAGCCTCTGACTTAAACACAGTAAAGAAATACCAGCTATGATTACAGTTGCAATAAGGTGTCAGAGATTGGGAAAAGCAAATTATTTTTGAAAGGCTGAGAATGGGGCAGAGAGACACGGAGGACCCAGGAACAGAGAAATCTGCAGAAAATGTTGCTGAAAAGAACAAAGTGAAACAGACAAAAGCTGTGAGTGAGAAAGCTGGGAACCTCTCCCACAGACCGTCAGTGAGAAAGCCTCTTTTTCTTATGCAGCAACCTTTTGTGTGGAACCTTGTCAAAGGCTTTCTGGAAATCCAGATATACCACATCCATCGGCTCCCCGTTATCTACTGCACTGGTAATGTCCTCAAAAACTTCCACTAAATTAGTTAGGCACGGCCTGCCCTTTATGAACCCATGCTGCGTCTGCCCAATGGGACAATTTCCATCCAGATGCCTCGCTATTTCCTCCTTTTTTTTTTTAAATAATTTTTATTGAAAGAGTTTTTCCATACAAACATTTACCCCTACTAATTTTTAAATTATTTACAACACAATCCCTCTAGGCAAATGTCCCTCCCTCGCCCGCCCTCTCGCGCGCACCAGTCCTCCCCCCCCCCCCCCAGGCAACCTTAACAAACAAGGCAGCCTACAGTTTCAGACATGAGCAGCGAGCAGACTTGCCCGCGTTACAGTCGTGCATGTCCCCCCACGACCCTTGCTGCCCCCCCTCCCCTCCCCCCCCCCTCCCCTCCCCCCCCTCCCTCCCCCCCCCCCTCCCCCCCCCCCCCCCCCCCCGGGTTGCTGCTGCCACGACCCCGAACGTCTATCTCTGATCTAAAAAGTCAAGGAAAGGTTGCCACCGCCTGGAGAATCCCTGTACCGACCCTCTCAGGGCAAATTTGATCCTTTCTAGCTGAATATAGCTAGCCATATCGTTAATCCAAGTTTCAACGCTTGGAGGCCTCGCGTCCTTCCATTGAATTAATATCCTTCGTCGAGCCACTAGGGACGCAAAGGCCAGTATTCCGGCCTCCCTAGCCTCCTGTACCCCCGGTTCTACCCCGACCCCAAAGATCGCAAGCCCCCATCCTGGTTTGACCCTGGACCCCACCACCTTCGACACCGTCCTTGCCACCCCCTTCCAGAACCCTTCCAGCACCGGACATGCCCAGAATCGCTATTTCCTCCTTGATGATAGATTCCAGCATCTTCCCTACTACTGAAGTTAATCTCACTGGCCTATAATTTCCCGCTCTCTGCCTACCTTCTTTTTTAAACAGTGGTGTCACGTTTGCTAATTTCCAATCCACCGGGACCACCCCAGAGTCTAGTGAATTTCGGTAAATCATCACTAGTGCATCTGCAATTTCCCTAGCCATCTCTTTTAGCACTCTGGGATGCATTCCATCAGGGCCAGGAGACTTGTCTACCTTTAGGATTGGATTGGATTGGATTTGTTTATTGTCACGTGTACCGAGGTACAGTGAAAAGTATTTTTCTGCAAGCAGCTCAACAGATCATTCAGTACATGGGAAGAAAAGGGAATTGAACAGAATTCAAGAAAATACATGAGAATACATAATAGGGCAACACAAGATATACAATGTAACTACATAAGCATTGGCATCGGATGAAGCAGACATGGGTGTAGTGTTAATGAGGACAGTCCATAAAAGGGTCGTTTAGGAGTCTGGTGACAGTGGGGAAGAAGCTGTTTTTGAGTCTGTTTGTCCGTGTTCTCAGATTTCTGAATCTCCTGCCCGATGGAAGAAGTTGGAAAAGTGAGTAAGCCAGGTGGGAGGTATCCTTGATTATGCTGCCCGCTTTCCCCAGGAAGCGGGAGGTGTAGATGGAATCAATGGATGGGAGGCAGGTTCGTGTGATGGACTGGGCGGTATTCACGACTCTCTGAAGTTCCTTGCGGTCCTGGGCCGAGCAGTTGCCATACCAGGCTGTGATGCAGCCCGAGAGGATGCTCTCTATAGTGCATCTGTAAAAGTTGGTAAGGGTTAATGTGGACATGCCAAATTTCCTTAGTTTCCTGAGGAAGTAAAGGCACTGTTGTGCTTTCTTGGTGATAGCGTCGACATGAGTGGACCAGGATAGATTTTTGGTGATGTGCACCCCTAGGAATTTGAAACTGCTCACCATCTCTACCTCGGCTCCGTTGATGCTGACAGGGGTGTGTACAGTACTTTGCTTCCTGAAGTCAATGACCAGCTCTTTAGTTTTGCTGGCATTGAGGGAGAGATTGTTGTCGTTGCACCACTCCACTAAGTTCTCTATCTCCCTCCTGTATTCAGACTCGTCGTTGTTCGAGATCCGGCCCACTATGGTCGTATCGTCAGCAAACTTGTAGATGGAGTTGGAACCAAGTTTTGCCACGCAGTCGTGTGTGTACAGGGAGTAGAGTAGAGGGCTAAGTACGCAGCCTTGCGGGGCACCGGTGTTGAGGACTATTGTGGAGGAGGTGTTGGTGTTCATTCTTACTGATTGTGGTCTGTTGGTCAGAAAGTCAAGGATCCAGTTGCAGAGTGGAGAGCCAAGTCCTAGGTTTTGGAGCTTTGATATGAGCTTGGCTGGGATTATGGTGTTGAAGGCGGAGCTGTAGTCAATAAATAAGAGTCTGATGTAGGAGTCCTTGTTTTCGAGATGCTCTAGGGATGAGTGTAGGGCCAGGGAAATGGCGTCTGATGTGGACCGGTTGCGACGGTATGCGAATTGAAGTGGGTCAAGGCGTTCCGGGAGTATGGAGGTGATGCGCTTCATGATCAGCCTCTCAAAGCACTTCATTACAACTGACGTCAGGGCCACCGGACGGTAGTCATTGAGGCATGTTGCCTGGTTCTTCTTTGGTACCGGTATGATGGTGGTCTTCTTGAAGCAGGTGGGGACCTCGGAGTGGAGTAGGGATAGGTTAAAGATGTCTGTGAAAACCTCTGCCAGCTGGTATGCACAGGCTCTGAGTGCACGACCAGGGATCCCGTCCGGGCCCATCGCCTTCCGTGGGTTCACTTTCAGGAAGGCCGATCTGACTTCGGAAACTGTGATGGTGGGTATGGGTGAATTATGGGTTGCTGGGGCACTCGATAGCGGATTGTTGGTTACCTGCTCAAACCGAGCATAGAATGCATTAAGTTCATCGGGGAGGGGTGCGCTGCTGCCAGAGATACTGCTCGGCGTCGCTTTGTAGCCCGTTATGTTGCTTAGTCCTTGCCACAACCGCCGAGAGTCTGTCTGTGACTCTAGCTTAGTTTGATATTCTCTCTTGGCATCTCGGATGGCTTTGCGGAGGTCGTACCCGGATTTCTTGTATAGGACAGGGTCGTCTGCCTTGAACGCCTCAGATCTGTCCTTCAGTAGGGAGTCAATCTTGCGGTTGAGCCATGGTTTCCGGTTGGGGAACGCACGTACTGCTTTCTTTGGCACGCAGTCGTCCACACATTTGCTGATGAAGTCTGTGACGGTGGTGGCATACTCATTTAAGTTAGTCGCTAAGTTCTTAAATATGGACCAGTCCACTGTCTCCAAGCATCTGTCTTTAGCCCCATTAGCTTGCCCATCACTACCTCCTTAGTGATAACAATCCTCTCAAGGTCCTCACCTGTCATAGCCTCATTTCTATCAGTCGCTGGCATGTTATTTGTGTCTTCCACTGTGAAGACCGACCCAAAAAACCTGTTCAGTTCCTCAGCCATTTCCTCATTTCCCATTATTAAAACTCCCTTCTCATCCTCTAAAGGACCAATATTTACCTTAGCCACTCTTTTTGTTTTATATATTTGTAGAAACTTTTACTGTCTGTTTTTATATTCTGAGCAAGTTTACTCTCATACTCTACCTTACTCTTCTTTTTTAAAAAAATAATTTTATTGGAATTTTTTACAGAAAATATAAAAATATAACACAAGTATAGCAACAAGCAGTAATATGCAACTAACAGCCCCATAACACCCACAATTCCCCCCAAACCGTAACATCACATGTATCACACTCCCCCCAAATCCCCCCCCCCCCAACAAGAGAACTTAACCATAAATTAAAATTAAATAATCAAATTTAAATAAAATAAGCAAACATAATCAACGTCCCCCCCTCCCCCCCGGGTTGCTGCTGCTGCTGCTGTCCCCGTACCCTATCGTTGAGCCAGAAAGTCGAGGAAAGGTTGCCACCGTTTAAAGAACCCTTGTACCGATCCTCTCAGGGCGAATTTAACCTTCTCAAGCTTAATGAAACCCGCCATGTCATTGATCCAGGTCTCCACGCTTGGGGGCCTCGCGTCCTTCCACTGTAGCAAAATCCTTCGCCGGGCTACTAGGGACGCAAAGGCCAGCACACCGGCCTCTTTCGCCTCCTGCACTCCCAGCTCCACCCCAACCCCAAAGATCGCGAGTCCCCATCCTGGCTTGACCCTGGATCCCACCACCCTCGACACCGTCCTCGCCACCCCCTTCCAGAACTCCTCCAGCGCCGGGCATGCCCAGAACATATGGGCATGGTTCGCTGGACTCCCCGAGCACCTGACACACCTGTCCTCACCCCCAAAGAACCTACTCATCCTCGTCCCAGTCATGTGGGCCCTATGCAGCACCTTGAATTGGATGAGGCTAAGCCTCGCACACGAGGAGGAAGAATTAACCCTCTCCAGGGCATCAGCCCATGTCCCGTCTTCGATCTGTTCCCCCAGTTCCCCCTCCCACTTAGCTTTCAGCTCCTCTACTGACGCCTCTTCCACCTCCTGCATAACCTTGTAGATATCGGATATCTTCCCCTCCCCGACCCAGACCCCCGAGAGCACCCTGTCACTCACCCCCCTCACGGGAAGCAAAGGGAATCCCTCCACCTGCCGACTAGCAAATGCCTTTACCTGCAGATACCTGAACATGTTCCCCGGGGGGAGCCCAAATTTCTCCTCCAACTCCCCCAGGCTCACAAACCTTCCGTCGATAAACAGGTCCCTCAGCTGTCTAATGCCCGCTCTATACCATCCCTGAAATCCCCCATCCATGTTCCCCGGGACGAACCTATGGTTCCCCCTTAACGGAGCCTCCATCGAGCCCCCCACTTCTCCCCTATGTCGCCTCCACTGCCCCCAAATCTTGAGGGTAGCCGCCACCACCGGACTCGTGGTATACCTCGTAGGAGGGAGCGGCCACGGCGCCGTTACCAGGGCCCCCAGGCTTGTATCCCCACAGGACGCTCTCTCCATCCGTTTCCATGCTGCCCCCTCCACCTCCATCACCCACTTACGCACCATCGACACGTTGGCCGCCCAGTAGTACCCCGAGAGGTTGGGCAACGCCAGCCCCCCCCCATCCCTACTCCGCTCCAAGAAGACCCTCTTCACCCTCGGAGTGCCATGCGCCAAAACAAATCCCATGATGCTGCTGGTCACCCTTTTTAAAAATGCCCTAGGGATAAAGATGGGCAAGCACTGGAAGAGGAACAAGAACCTCGGGAGAACCGTCATTTTGACGGATTGCACTCTGCCCGCCAGCGATAGCGGCACCATGTCCCACCTTTTATATTCCTCCTCCATCTGTTCCACTAGTCTGTTGAAGTTAAGCTTATGGAGAGTCCCCCAACTCCTGACCACCTGCACCCCCAGGTACCTGAAGCTCTTCACTGCCCTCCTGAAGGGGAGCCTCCCAATTCCCTCCTCCTGATCTCCCGGGTGCACTACAAATACCTCGCTCTTTCCTAAGTTTAGCTTATAGCACGAGAAGCCCCCAAATTCCACTAACAGCTCCATCACCCCCGGCATTCCCCCTTCTGGATCCGCCACATATAACAGCAGGTCGTCCGCATACAGCGATACCCGGTGCTCCTCCCCACCCCGCACCAGACCCCTCCATTTCCCTGACTCCCTCAATGCCATAGCCAGAGGTTCAATCGCCAGTGCAAAGAGCAGGGGGGACAGGGGGCACCCCTGCCTGGTCCCACGGTAGAGCCTAAAATACTCCGATCTCCTTCCATTTGTGACTACACTCGCCATCGGCGCCGCGTAGAGCAGCCTCACCCATTTGATGAATCCCTCCCCAAATCCAAACCTCTCCAGCACCTCCCACAGGTACCCCCACTCAACTCTATCAAACGCTTTCTCCGCATCCAGTGCCACCACTATCTCCGCCTCCCCCTCCACTGCCGGCATCATAATAACATTGAGCAGTCTCCGCACATTCGTGTTGAGCTGCCGCCCCTTGACAAATCCTGTCTGATCTTCGTGTATCACCCCGGCACACAGTCCTCTATCCTGGTGGCCAGGATCTTCGCCAGCAACTTAGCATCCACATTGAGGAGCGAGATAGGCCTGTATGATCCACACTGCAAGGGGTCCTTATCCCGCTTTAGGATCAGAGAGATCAGTGCCCGCGACATCGTCGGGGGCAAAGCCCCCCCCTCCCATGCCTCATTGAAGGCTCGCACCAACAGGGGGCCCACCAGATCCGCATATTTTTTGTAAAATTCTGCCGGGAACCCGTCCGGCCCCGGCGCCTTACCTGACTGCATTTGCCCGATCCCCCTGACTAGCTCCTCCAACTCTATCGGTGCCCCCAGCCCCTCTACCAACTCCTCTTGAACCCTTGGGAAACATAGCCTGTTCATGAAGCTCTCCATCCCCCCTCTCCCCATCGGAGGTTCTGACCGGTACAGTTCCTCGTAGAAGTCCCTAAAGACCCCATTTACTTCTGTCCCCTTCTGCACTACATTCCCACCCCCATCCGTCACTCCACCAATTTCCCTAGCCGCATCTCGCCTGCGGAGCTGATGCGCCAACATCCTGCTCGCCTTCTCCCCATACTCATATACCGCGCCCTGCGCCCTCCTCCACTGTGTCTCCTCCTTTCTGGTGGTCAACAAGTCAAATTTAGCCTGCAAACTGCACCGTTCCCCCAGCAACCCCTCCTCCGGTGCCTCCGCATATCTCCTGTCCACATCCAGAAGCTCCCCCACCAGTCTCTCCCTCTCCCTCCTTTCCCTATGGGCCCGGATGGAGATCAGCTCCCCCCGGATCACTGCTTTCAGAGCCTCCCAGACCATCCCCACCCGGACCTCCCCCGTGTCATTGGTATCCAGATACCCCTCAATGCTTCCCCGGACCCTCCTACACACCTCCTCCTCCGCCAGCATCCCACATCCAGGCGCCAGAGCGGGCGCTGGTCCCGCGCCTCCCCCATCTCCAGATCAACCCAGTGCGGAGCATGGTCTGAAATCGCTATGGCCGAATACTCAGCATCCTGCACCTTCGGGATCAATCCCCTGCTCAGGATGAAAAAATCTATTCGGGATTAGACCCTATGGACATGGGAGAAAAAGGAATACTCCCGCGCTCTCGGCCTCCCAAACCTCCAGGGGTCCACCCCTCCCATCTGGTTCCATAAACCCCCTCAGCACTCTGGCCGCCGCCGGTCTCCTACCCGTCCTTGAACTGGACCGGTCCAGTGGGGGATCCAGCACTGTGTTAAAGTCTCCCCCCATGATCAGGCCCCCCTGCCTCCAGGTCCGGGACGCGGCCCAACAAGCGCCTCATGAAGCCGGCATCATCCCAATTCGGGGCATATACATTAACCAGCACCACCTTCTCTCCCTGCAGCCTACCCTTCACCATAATATATCTGCCCTCCTTGTCCGACACCAACTCAGCCGCCTCGAACGCCACCCTCTTCCCCACCAGAATCGCCACCCCCCGGTTCTTCGCATCCAATCCTGAGTGAAAAACCTGCCCCACCCACCCCTTCCTCAGACGAACCTGGTCCGCCACCTTCAAGTGGGTCTCCTGGAGCATAGCCACGTCCGCCTTCAACCCCTTCAGATGAGAAAATACCCTGGTTCTCTTAACCGGCCCATTCAGCCCCCTCACGTTCCAGGTAATCAGCCGGATCAGAGGGCAACCTGCCCCTCTCCCCCGCCGGCTAGCCATAGCTTATCGACTGCTTCGCCCCAGGCCAGCTCGCCCCGCCTGACCCGTTCCCCATGGCGATAACGCCTCTCCTCTACCCCCCCGGCCCACACCAGCTCCTTCCTGGCCATTCCAGCAGCAACCCGGTATCCCCCCCACCCCCCCAGGCTAGGACCCCTCCTAGCCGCGACGCACCCTCCATGGTACTTCCGTGAGTCAGCTGACTTCTGCTGACCCGGCAGCTGCCGCCAAAACCCATCTCCTCCCGGCATGGGGTCATCCCCCTCTTGCCACACCTCCTTGGCCCCGCTTCAGCGCGGGAAAGAAAACCAGTAGAGGCCCCGCCCCCACCTCCAGCTCCGCCCCCCCCGCACCGCAGCGCGGACATCCAGAGGAAAGCCCGCGCTTTCACACTGCCACACCCCACCCTTCTGACGCAGCTCCTCAAAATCCAGTTTCACCCCAACCCCCAGCCACGCACAGAAGGGAACATATAAAGCACATACCCCCAACGTTCCCCACATACCCCACACCCATACCCAACAGACAAACCCACCCGGAAACAGAGCAAAAAGAAAACCAGCATACATAACACACATGTCGAAGTTGAAAAAGTTGATACAGTTGGAACAAAACAGCAACAGCGAAAACAGCAACGGCCATAGTGTGTCCCCAGACCCTAGTTCGAGTCCAGCTTCTCCGCCTGTACAAAGGCCCACGCATCCTCCGGGGACTCGAAGTAATGGTGCCAGTCCTTATATGTCACCCACAGACGCGCAGGCTGCAGCATTCCAAATCTGACCTGCTTGGCATGCAGCACCGCCTTCGTCCGGTTGAACCCGGTCCACCGCTTAGCCACCTCCGCACTCCAGTCCTGGTAGATTCTCACTACCGAATTCTCCCACTTGCTGCTCCTCTCTTTCTTGGCCCAGCGCAGCACACACTCCCGGTCACTGAATCGGTGGAACCGCACCAGCACCGCCCTCGGGGGCTCATTTGCCTTGGGCCTCCTGGCCATCACTCTGTGAGCTCCCTCAAGCTCCAGGGGCAAATGGAAGGACCCCGCTCCCATCAACGAGCTCAGCATTGTGGTCACATACGCCGGGAGATCTGACCCCTCCAGCCCTTCCGCCAGGCCCAGGATCCTCAAATTCTTTTGCCTCGTGCAAACGTCCAGCTCCTCCAAGCGGTCTTGCCACTTTTTGTGAAGTGCCTCGTGCAACTCCCCTTTCCCCACGAGGACCACGGCCTCCTCCTCCCTCTCAGCGGCCTGCTGCTGCAACTCCCGAATGGACACCTCCTGGGGCGCCTGGGTCCCAAGCAGCTTGTTGGTAGTCGCATTCAGGGATCCCAGCAACTCAGCCTTCAGCTCCGCAAAACAGCGCAGAAGAGAGGCTTGCTGCTCCTGCGCCCACTTCCACCAGTCCTCGGGTGTTGTGCCGGCCGCTATTTTGTTTTTCTTCCCCCGTTTTTTTTTGGGGAGTTACTGCAGCCTTTTTCACCATATAGTGTGGGGCAAGTCCTTCCAGGCACCTTCCCCCACCGGGATGCGTAGAAACAGCGCCGTTTGGGGCCCTCGAAACGGCCCTAAATAGCGGGAGCTGCCGAACGTGCGGCGTAGCTCCGCATAGCCACAACCGGAAGTCCTACCTTACTCTTCTTTATAGCTTTTTTAGTAGCTTTCTGTTGCCCCCTAAAGATTTCCCAGTCCTCTAATCTCCCAGCAATCTTTGCCACTTTATATGCTTTTTCCTTCAATTTGATACTCTCCCTTATTTCCTTAGATATCCACGGTCGGTTTTCCCTCTTTCTACCGTCCTTCCTTTTTGTTGGTACCTGGGTGGTCAGGGTAGGGCAAGGTGGCATCCTTGCACTCCCTCTGGCACCTGAGCCCGGGCAGCGCTAACCTGGCACCTGGGCACTCTGACACTCCCACCCAGGCACCCTGAACAGGGCTGAAAAGGGGGGGGGGATTATCATGGCAGACTTCCAAAATGGCAGCCCGATCTTCGTGGAGCCTTTCCTGTTGGGTTTGGTGGCAGGAAATTATTCCAGTGCCTCGGTCGAGAGAAACTCCCGAAGCCACAAATCGGGGGGGGGCGCCGGTTTAACTGTGGCTTTCTAGTCTCCGCCCCCCCCCCCTGTGAAATGGTGTCACGTGGAGCACGCCATTGGACGGCGTTGCGCGTCACCTGAAGGCCCTCCCACGATGCTGTACCCCGATGGGCCGAGTTCCCGGCCGCGTGGGGGGCGTGTGGTCCCAGCGGTCAGGAGCCCAGAGTGGACTGTGTCCAGCACCGCAGCACTCGGCCGGGATACACGCTCCTGGCCCCGGGGGGGGGGGGGCTTCCGCGAGGGTTGGGGCTCCGCGAGGGCGGGGAGACTGGTGAGGGGTTGCCAGGGGGTGGTGAGGGGTTGCCAGGGGGTGGTGAGGGGTTGCCAGGGGGTGGTGAGGGGTTGCCAGGGGGTGGTGAGGGGTTGCCAGGGGGTGGTGAGGGGTTGCCAGGGGGTGGTGAGGGGTTGCCAGGGGGTGGTGAGGGGTTGCCAGGGGGTGGTGAGGGGTTGCCAGGGGGTGGTGAGGGGTTGCCAGGGGGTGGTGAGGGGTTGCCAGGGGGTGGTGAGGGGTTGCCAGGGGGTGGTGAGGGGTTGCCAGGGGGGCAGTATTTGGCAGGTCGGGTCCGTGCTCAGCCGGCACCATGTTGTACGGCGCAACCACTGCGGATCGTCGCCGTACGCATGTGCGGCCAGGGACCCGGCGACTCTCCGGCTGTTTTTGTGGTAGGAGCCGGGAGTTTTCCCGGCGTCCCTGCTAGCCCCTCACTGGCTTCACAATCAGTGAAGGTTCGCCGCTGATTTTGGCCTCGTATACCACCGTTACCACGCCACCGTTATACACCGTTACCACGCCACGTTACACGCCACTGTTACACGCCACTGTTACACGCCACCGTTATACACCGTTACACGCCACCGTTATACACCGTTACCATGCCACGTTACACGCCACCGTTATACACCGTTACCACGTCGACACAATGACTCTATTAGTCTAGTGAACCTTCTCTGTGTTACTTCCAAAGTATTTACGTTCTTCCTTCAGAAAGTTGACCAGTAAGTGAGTGATACTCAAAATCTCCTGTACAACTAAAGCATAACTTCAATATTTTACTGATCAATGTCCCTCACAATAACATTGGGGTAGCGCAGTGGTTAGAACAGTTCCCTAACTGCTCCAGGGTCCCAGGTTCGATTCCCGGCTGGGTCACTGTCTGTGTGGAGTCTGCACGTTCTCCCCGTGTCTGCGTGGGTTTCCTCCGGGTGCTCCGGTTTCCTCCCACAGTCCAAAGATTTTTCTTTCATTTAGAGTACCCAATTATTATTTTTTCCTATTAAGGGGCAATTTAGCGTGGCCAATCCACCTACCCTGCACATCTTTGGGTTGTGGGGGTGAGAAAAATGAAAAAAATGAAATGAATGTGCAAACTCCACACAGACAGTGACCCAGAGCGAGTCCCAGAGCTCATCACTGTGCCACATGCAGCCCTTCCCAGTCCATAGATGTTCATGTTAGATGGATTGGCTGTGATAAACTGCCACTTCGGGTCCAAAGGTCAGTTAGGGTTACTCATGAGCTGGAGTCCAGATGCACTGTTCCCCCTGGCTCATCCCTCCCATTCAGCCCAGACTATCAGGAGTCTGGACGTACTGCTCTTCTGTCACAGGTTAGCAACTTTGTTAAGTGTGTTAATGAGAATATGGAATCATGTATGTTGGTGAGTGTATGAGACACTCAGCAGGATTCTCCGCTTTGTGCTGACCCCGGCGGAGGATTCGCGGACTTTCACAATAGCAATCTGCCTCACGGTAGCATGGTGGTTAGCATCAATGCTTCACAGCTCCAGGGTCCCAGGTTCGATTCCCGGCTGGGTCACTGTCTGTGCGGAGTCTGCACGTCCTCCCCGTGTGTGCGTGGGTTTCCTCCGGGTGCTCCGGTTTCCTCCCACAGTCCAAAGATGTGCGGGTTAGGTGGATTGGCCATGCTAAATTGCCCATAGTGTAAGGTTAATGGGGGGATTGTTGGGTTACGGGTATACGGGTTACGTGGGTTTAAGTAGGGTGATCATTGCTCGGCACAACATCGAGGGCCGAAGGGCCTGTTCTGTGCTGTACTGTTCTAAAAAATCAAAACTGGCACCGAACCTGGGCCGATTCAGCGCCCGCTGAGGGCCAGCACCAGTGGCACATGGAACACAATCGATTCCAATGAGAAATGGTGCTGAATTACCATAGTATAGTTAACAGTGTATACTTAACTAATTAATGAGTAGTATTGTCATGTGAGAGTATCCTTTAAGAAATAGGTGTTTAAGAAATGTACCTTTAAGAAATAGAGCTGCTCATGTACTGGACTGATGTCAGAGTGTGGGTGGACCTGAGCTCAACAAAGAACAAAGAAAATTACAGCACAGGAACAGGCCCTTCAGCCCTCCCAGCCTGCGCCAATCCAGATCCTTTATTTAAACCTGTCGCCTATTTTCCAAGGATCTACTTCCCTCTGTTCCCCGCCCGTTCATATATCTGTCCAGATGCATCTTAAATGATGCTATCGTGCCCGCCTCTACCACCTCCGCTGGTAAAGCGTTCCAGGCACCCACCACCCTCTGCGTAAAAAACTTTCCACGTACATCTCCCTTAAACTTTCCCCCTCTCACCTTGAAATCGTGAACCCTTGTAATTGATACCCCCACTCTTGGGAAAAGCTTGTTGCTGTCCACCCTGTCCATACCTCTCATAATTTTGTAGACCTCAATCAGGTCCCCCTCAACCTCCGTCTTTCCAACAAAAACAATCCTAATGTAGTCAACCTTTCTTCATAGCTAGCACCCTCCATACCAGGCAACATCCTGGTGAACCTCCTCTGCACCCTCTCTAAAGCATCCACATCCTTCTGGTAATGTGGCGACCAGAACTGCACGCAGTATTCCAAATGTGGCCTAACCAAAGTCCTATACAACTGTAACATGACCTGCCGACTCTTGTACTCAATACCCCGTCCGATGAAGGCAAGCATGCTGTATGCCTTCTTGACCACTCTATCGACCTGCGTTGCCACCTTCAGGGTACAATGGACCTGAACTACCAGATCTCTCTGTACATTAATTTTCCCCAGGACTCTTCCATTGACCATATAATCCACTCTTGAATTAGATCTTCCAAAATGCATCACCTCGCATTTGCCTGGATTGAACTCCATCTGCCATTTCTCTGCCCAACTCTCCAATCTATCTATATTTTGTTGTATTCTCTGACAGTCCTCCTCGCTATCTGCAACTCCACTAATCTTAGTATCATCTGCAAACTTGCTAATCAGACCACCTAAACCTTCCTCCAGATCATTTATGGATATCACAAGCAATAGAGGTCCGAGCACGGATCCCTGTGGAACACCACTAGTCACCTTTCTCCATTTTGAGACACTCCCTTCCACCACTACTCTCTGTCTCCTGTTGCCCAGCCAGTTCTTTATCCATCTAGCTAGTACACCCTGAACCCCATTCGACTTCACTTTTTCCATCAACCTGCCATGGGAAATTTTATCAAATGCCTTACTGAAGTCCATGTATATGACATCTACAGCCCTTCCCTCATCAATTAACTTTATCACTTCCTCAAAGAATTCTATTAGGTTTGTAAGACATGACCTTCCCTGCACAAAACCATGCTGCCTATCACTGATAAGTCCTTAACCCTGTTAGCCAAAGATATTTCATGACCCCTTTTAGCCCTCTTTATTGCACGTTTGAGATTCGTCCTACTTTCCCGATATTCCTCCAAAGCTTCATCAGTTTTGAGTTGCCTCGATCCTATGTATGCTTCCTTTTTCATTTTAGCTAGTCTCACAATTCCACCCGTCATCCATGGTTCCCTAATCTTGCCATTTCTATCCCTCATTTTCACAGGGGCATGTCTGTCCTGCACTCTAATCAACCTTTCCTTAAAAGACTCCCACATTTCAAATGTGGATTTACCCTTAAACAGCTGCTGCCAATCCACATTCCCAAGCTCCTGCCGAATTTTTTTATACTTGGCCTTTCCCCAACTTCTGCTTTTTAGTTTCAGTTTGAGAAAAGTTTGTGTGTGTCTGTGTTGTTTCAGTGAGGTGCTCTGCTGTTGATCTCTGCCATCCAAAGACTATCCATGGATCATTTGGCGAACTCAGAATTGTAAAAAGGTCTCAGTATTAAATGTAAACCTAATGTGCTCCTGTTTGAAGGTTTGTTAAGTCTTTTGGGTGTAAAATGACAGCATACAGGTTACTTAGTGTTGTATTCTTTGGGGGCTGTATTTGATTTACTGGTTGCTATGATATTCACTGTTAGTTTTAAAAAGATTAACTTGAGTTCATAGTGATGTACCATCAATTGGACTCGAGACACGATGAAGATCCAAACTGTGGCTTTAATCAGCTAGTTGTTAACCCGGTGGTCGACTACAGAGAAAGGCCGACCGCCGGGAACTCTGGGAACTTATACCCCGCCTCGGAGGCGGGGTCTACTTGCCTCTCGATCAATTGTTGAGCAGTCACATGACTATCCAGCCAATCGGACGAGAGGTACATGACCAGCCAGAGCCAATGGGAAACCCATGCTCTGCACCAATGGCAGTGCTCACATTCATACCACCACATAGAATAAACATTGTTTTGTTTTAGAAACCAGTGGTCCATTTTCTGCTGTCCCACACCTGTAGAGTGGGCCGTGTGCTCCCCATACCACAATCTATTAAAAGTTGTGGGTCAGGTGAACTCCATGATACACTTTGGGGTTCTCTAAACCCTGACCCATAACAGTATGTTCAAATCTGATTCAGTGAAGTGAATTGGCTGGCTGGATCTTCTTTGTTCGCACTACAGCTTTCATCCTGAAAGAAGTAAAACAAGGAACACAACATGGTACCAGGAGAATTTGCTGAAGGTTTTTAGTTAGGTTCAGTTAAAGTAGCAACAAGATCACTGAAAAAAAGACTGTCAAGAGAAAAAAAATCTTTGTGAACCCCCCCCCCCCCCCCTCGGGCCCGGCCATCGCACTCTACGAGCCAGTCACACCTGGAAGTACAGAGTGAAACAAGGAGAGATGGAAGATCTGAAGACCCCAAGCTAGGTGTAAATTGGAGAAGTTTTAAGCAACGTTTCCAGTTGTTTCTCTGCTTCAGGCCTCAGGGTCTCTGCCTCTTCCACCCCTTCAGGCAGCGAGTTCCAGACTCCCACCACCCGCTGGGTGAAAAGGAGCAGGATTCTCTGGTCTGTCACCTAAAATTGCGTTCGGCGATTGGCCGGAGAATCCCTGTTGGTGCTGAAATCGGGGGCGGTGCTGCTTTTGTGATGCTCCGCCTCCACCAAAACAGACGTCTCCTGAGGCCATCCCCCGATTTTGATAGTCTGGGTCAGTGCACGGCCTTGGACCCGGCAATTCTCCAGCCGTATCCGCAGCTGGAGCTGGGGGCTTTACGTTGCGTGCCTGCTTGCCCCCCACCAGGCGCAGGATCAGTAGACGTTTGCACAGTTTCTTTGGCCGTAAAACGCCACCGTTCCTACGCCAGCATCAGCACATAGTCTTCAATTCGGAGAATCCAGCCCAAGGTTTTCCCTCACATCCCCTCTAAACCTCCTGCTCCTCACCTTAAACCTCTGCCCCCTGGTCATTGATCCCTCCACCAAGGGGAAAGATTTGTTCCTGTCTACTCTATCTGTGCCCCTCATCATTTGAGACATCTCAATCATGGGATGACACAGTGGTTAGCACAGTTGCTTCACAGCTCCAGGGTCCCAGGTTCGATTCCCGGCTTGGGTCACTGTCTGTGTGGAGTCTGCACGTCCTCCCCGTGTGTGCGTGGGTTTCCTCCGGGTGCTCCGGTTTCCTCCCACAGTCCCAAGATGTGCAGGTTGGGTGGATTGGCCGTAATAAATTAGCTGAGGGAACAAAATGTCATGGGTGCGATTGTCCGTAGCCGATGCCGAAATCATGATCGGCGATTGGGTGGAGAATGGATTCAGACGCCGGAATTGGTGCCGGCACCAGTTTGACGGCGGTCCGCCATGCTCCACCCCCTTCAAACCAGCATCATCGGCCCTTGCCGCGTTATTGGCCGGCCCACTCAGGATGCCCCGCGCCCGATGGGCCGAGTTCCCGACGGCGTCACCGCACTGGGCTAGGATTGGTGCTGCTGTCCGGGGGCTTCTGCAAGGGCTGGGGAACTGGTGGGGGCTGGCTAGGGGGTGGGCTGTGGGGTCAGGGTTGGCAGGTTAGGGTTCGAGCACGGCCGGCGCCATGTTTTACTGCATGTCAGCCATGCGCATGCGCAGCCTGGGACCTGGCCAATCTCTGGCTGTTTTCCGCGTAATCTGCGGCAGTTTCACGTGGCGCCGGTGCTAGCCCCTTTCCAGAACCAGAATTGGCTCTCGTCGTGAATCACCCACAAATTCTCCATTCCAGCCGTTTTTCGCCAGTTTATTCCTCCCTTCTTTTTTAATAATATTTTATTCAGGTATTTGAAAATTTTTATAAAAGCAATGACATCAACATGGTAAAATAAACATTCCCCCCCCACCCCCCAGCCCAATCTTCACGCACCCCAACCAAACAACAACAATCTGCCCCCCCGACATTTTAATGTTCCCCGAGAAAGTTGACGAGCGGCTGCCACCTCCGGGTGAACCCTAACATTGACCCTCTCAAGGCAAACTTTATTTTCTGGAGACTGGGAAACCCAGCCATGTCACTAACCCAGGTCTCCACACTTGGGGGCTTCGAGTCCCTCCACATTAACAAGATCCGTCTCCGGGCTGCCAGGGAGGCAAAGGCCAAAACTCCCGGATTTTCCGACACCCCAAAGATCGCTACCTCCGGACTCGGCACTACCCGTGTTTTTAGCACCGTGGACACTGGCGAAACCCTCTCAGCTTCGGACATGCCCAAAACATGTGGACATGATTAGCTGGGCTTCCCGCGCACCTCGCACACCTATCCTCAACCCCGAAGAACTTACTCATCCGGGCCCCCGTCATGTGTGCGCGGTGGACCATTAAATTGTATCAGGCTAAGCCTGGAACATGATGAGGAGGTATTGACCCTGCTTAGGGCATCCACCCATAGACCCGCCTCTATCTCTCATAGAACATAGAACAGTACAGCACAGAACAGGCCCTTCGGCCCTCAATGTTGTGCCGAGCAATGATCACCCTACTCAAACCCACATATCCACCCTATACCCGTAACCCAACAACCCCCCCCCCCCCCCCCCCCTTAACCTTACTTTTTAGGACACTATGGGCAATTTAGCATGGCCAATCCACCTAACCCGCACATCTTTGGACTGTGGGAGGAAACCGGAGCACCCGGAGGAAACCCACGCACACACGGGGAGGACGTGCAGACTCCACACAGACAGTGACCCAGCCGGGAATCAAACCTGGGACCCTGGAGCTGTGAAGCATTTATGCTAACCACCATGCTACCCTGCTGCCCCGAGCTCGTCCTCCCACTTGCCCTTAAGCTCCTCCACCGGAGTTCCCTCCGCCTCCAAAGTCTCCTGGTAAATATCCGATACCTTCCCCTCTCCCACCCAGGTACTGGAGACTATCCTGTATCCCCCGTGGCGGCAGCAGCGGAAAGGCCGGCACCTGTTTTCTCAGGAAGTCTCACACCTGCAAATACCTAAACCCGTTCCCTGCCGGCAATTCAAATTTATCCTCCAAAGCTTTTAAGCTGGGAAAGCTCCCGTCTATAAATAGATCCCCCATCCTTCTAATTCCTGCCCTCTGCCAACTCCGGAACCCGCCGTCTAGCCTACCCGGTACAAACATGTGGTTATTATAAATCGGGGTCCAAATCGATGCTCCCTCCACTCTCTTATATCTCCTCCACTACCCCCAGATCCTCAGAGCCGCCACTGCCACCGGGCTTGTGGAGTATCCGGCCGGCCAGGACGGCAGAGGTGCCGTTACCAATGCTCCCAAACTGGTGTTTTTACCTGACGCCGCCTCCATCCGCTCCCATGCCGACCCCGCCCCCACTTCCTAATCATGGCTATATTAGCCGCCCAGTAGTAATTGCAGAAGTTCGGCAGCGCCAACCCCTCCCCCCACTGCGCTCCAGCAACACTTTCTTCACCCGCGGGGCTTTACCCGCCCACACAAAGCCCAAAATAATCTTATTCACCCGCTTGTAAAAGGCCCTCGGGACGAAGATGGGGAGGCACTGAAAGACAAACAGAAATCTGGGGCGGACCGTCATTTTCACGGCCTGTACCCTCCCTCACAGTGACAGCGGGAGCATGTCCCATCTCTTAAAGCCCCCTTCCATTTGTTCTACCAACCGGGATAGGTTTAACTTGTGCAGTGCCTCCCATTCCCGGGCCACCTGGATTCCCAGATTTCGAAAGCTCTTCCCTACCATTCAAAGTGGCAGATCTCCCAGTCTCTCCTCCTGTCCTCTTGCCTGGATCGCAAACATCTCGCTTTTCCCCATCTTCAATTTATACCCCGGAAAATTGCCAAATTCCCCGAGGATCTGCATAACTTCCCCCATCCAGAGCAAACAGTAACGGGGAGAGGGGGTACCCTTGCCTCGTCCCTCAGTGTAGTTTAGAATACCCCGAGCTCAGCCAGTTCGCACGCACATTCGCTACAGGCACCTGGTAGAGCAACCACACCCAGCCAATAAAGCCCTCACCAAACCCAAATCTTCCCAGCGCCTCCCACAGGTCCTCCCACTCCACCCGATCAAAAATCTTCTCCATATCCATCGCTACCACCACCTCCGCCTCTCCTCCTTCTGAGGGCATCATAATAACATTGAGAAGCCTCCGAACATTGGCCTTGAGTTGCCTGCCCTCAACAAATCCCGTCTGGTCTTCCCCTATCACCCCCGGGATGCAGTCTTCTATCCTTGTGGCCAGTATCTTAGCCAGTAGTTTGGCATCCACATTCAGTAGAGAAATCGGCCTGAATGACCCGCATTGCTCCGGATCCTTCTCCCGTTTCAGGATCAATGAAATCGAGGCCTGCAACATTGTTGGGGGGAGGATTCCCTTCTCTCTAGCTTCATTAAATGTCCTCACCAGCAGTGGGCTCAATATCTCTGAAAACCTCTTACAGAATTCCACCGGGTAGCCGTCAGGCCCCGGAGCTTTGCCCGACTGCAGGCCCTCCAGCCCCTTGATTATTTCCTCAATCTAAATTGGGGCTCCCAGCCCCTCCACCAGGTCCTCCTCCACCCTCGGGAACCTCAACTGATCCAGAAATTGCCTCATCCCCTCCACCCCAGTCCTTAAACACCTCGTTCACCCCTGCTGGGTCCAGCACAGTATTCCCCTTTCTACTCTTTACTCTCCCTATCTCCCTGGCCACCTCCCTTTTCCTGAGCATGTGCGCTAACATTCTGCTTGCCTTTTCCCCGTAGTCATAGATCGCACCTCCCCCCCCCCCCCCCTCCCCCCCCTTGCCTTCCTCAACTGTTCCCCCGCTTTCCCTGTGATCAACAGCCCAAACTCCGCCTGTAACCTCCGCCGCTCCCTCAGTAGCCCCGAGTCCGGGGCCTCCGAGTATCTCCTGTCCACCTGGAGTATCTCCTCCACTAACCTATCCCTCTCAGCCCATTCCACCTTTTCTCTGTGAGCCTGTATGGAGATTAATTCCCCTCTGACTACTGCCTTCAAAGCTTCCCAGACCGTCGCTGCAGAGACCTCCCCCCGTATCATTTGTTTCCAGGTAGTTCTGGATGGACTTGTTAACCCGCCCACAGATCGCTCCGTCCGCTAGCAACCCCACATCCAGTCTCCACAGCGGGTGTTGCCCTTTCTCCACACTAACCCGTAGATCCACCCAGTGCGGGGCATGATCCAACACTGTGATTGCCGAGTACTCCGTATCCACCACCTTCGGTATTAGCGCCCTGCTCACAACAAAAAAATGACGCGAGAGTATACATAAGAATATAAGAACTAGGAGCAGGAGTCGGCCATTCGGCCCCTCGAGCCTGCTCCGCCATTCGGCCCCTCGAGCCTGCTCCGCCATTCGGCCCCTCGAGCCTGCTCCGCCATTCGGCCCCTCGAGCCTGCTCCGCCATTCGGCCCCTCGAGCCTGCTCCGCCATTCGGCCCCTCGAGCCTGCTCCGCCATTCGGCCCCTCGAGCCTGCTCCGCCATTCGGCCCCTCGAGCCTGCTCCGCCATTCGGCCCCTTGAGCCTGCTCCGCCATTCGGCCCCTCGAGCCTGCTCCGCCATTCAGTGAGATCCTGGCTGATCTTTTGTGACTTCCGGTGGCGGCAATGCGGAGCTGAGCCGCACGTTCGGCAGCTCCCGCTAAAAACGGACTTTGGGGCTCTTTTCAGGGCCCCCAACGGATCTTTATCGGCAAATCCCGACGTGGGAAGAGGACTGGAGTCGATCCCTATGGTCCTATGGTCCAGACCTGGAGTGGGGTAAGAAGAAAAACGATGGAATCTCCCCTGGAAAAGCGGGGGAAGAAAAACAAAATGGCGGCCGGCGGAGGCCTCGAGGAGCTGAGGCAGTGGGCGCAGGAGCAGCTGGCGACTCTGCTGCACTGCTTCCAGGAGCTGAAGGTGGAGCTGCTGGAGTCGCTGAAGGTAACCAACAGGGAACTGATGGAGGCTCAGACATCCCAGGGGGGCTGCGATCCGGGAGCTGCAGCAGCAGGCCTCCGAAAGGGAGGATGAGGTCGTGGCCGTGGTGGGGAAGGTGGAGATGCGCGAGGCGCTGCATAAAAGGTGGCAGGAGCGGTTCGAGGAGCTGGACAACCGGTCGAGGCGGAAGAATTTGCGGATCATTGATGAGCCATCAATTGCACGAGAGACGAGTTGCTATACAAAAATTAGGCTTTAATAAGCTCGAACTTAGCCCTGCGGTTGTCTACAATAAAATGGACGACCGCCAGGCGCTTCGACTATTTATACTTCGGTAAGGAGGCGTGGTTAACTCAGCCTCTCAACCAATCAGAGAGCAGTCACATGACTGGTCTCAACCAATCAGTCGGGAGGCACATGACCGACCAGGGCCAATGGTAAGCCGGTGTTCTGCACCAATGGCAGCTAGGCAAATCATACCACCACATTCACCCCTTGCAGAGAAAGAAGCCGGGGGGGGGGGGTATCACCGAGAGCCGGGGCAGGTGTGGGGTGGGTTGGGTGGTGGGGAGGGGGGGGGGAGCGGTATCACCGAGAGCCGGGGCGGGGGTGGGGTGGGTGGGCGGGGGGGGGGGGGGTATCACCGAGAGCCGGGGTGGGGGTGGGGTGGGTGGGCGGGGGGGGGGGGGTATCACCGAGAGCCGGGGCAGGGGTGGGGTGGGTTGGGTGGTGGGGAGGGGGGGGGGAGCGGTATCACCGAGAGCCGGGGCGGGGGTGGGGTGGGTGGGCGGGGGGGGGGGTATCACCAAGAGCCGGGGCAGGGGTGGGGTGGGTTGGGTGGTGGGGAGGGCGGAGAGAGAACTGATGATATGAGTAGCAGCCGGGAGGACAAAAATGTTATCTCCTTTCTTTTATTAAATTTGGGGGCTTCCCACTGGCCCAGACAATTAGCAATATTACACAAAGTCCCAACAAAGTCCATGGAGTTGTTGAAATTTAGATTGATTCGATCAGCCTTTTCGTTGCCCGTGACGTTCTGGCAGACCGCCGCAAGGGAGTTGGTGACGTTGGTTCAGCCGATGGTGGTGGTTCCGCTGATGTCCTGGACTCCGGGAGCGATGGTCCTTGAACTGTCTCCGTACCCGGGCTTGCTGGTGGAGACGCCATGGATGGGGAAGGGGTGGCCTGGGTGGGGCGCTGGGGGAAAAGGGGCGGGGGGGGGTCTGTGGTGAAGGGCGGAAGGCCACAAGCCGGCGGGTGCCAGGTCCCAGAGGGAGACCGTGTGCTGCCGACCGTCGGGGTACTCCACGTACGCATACTGCGGGTTAGCGTGGAGTAACTGGACTTGTTCCACCAACGGGTCGGACTTGTGCACCCGCACATGCTTCCGGAGCAAGGTGGGTCCGGGGGTGACCAGCCACCTCGGGAGAGGGGATCCGGAGGACGACTTCCGGGGGAAGACAAGAAGACGTTCATGAGGTGTCTGATTAGTTGCGGTACAGAGGTGTGAGCGGATAGAATGTAGGGCATCGGGGATCACCTCTTGCCATCGGGAAATAGGGAGATCTCTGGACCGGAGGGCCAGTAGTATGGTCTTCCAGATGGTACCATTCTCCCGCTCGACCTGTCCGTTACCCCGAGGGTTATAGCTGGTCGTCCTGCTAGACGCAATGCCCCTGCTGAGCAGGAATTGACGCAGCTCGTCGCTCATAAAGGAGGACCCCCGATCGCTATGTATGTACGTGGGGTAGCCGAACAGGGAGAAGATGGAGAGGATGGCCCTAATGACGGTCGATGTGGTCATGTCGGGGCAGGGAATGGCGAAGGGGAAGCGGGAGTATTCGTCGATTACCGGCAGGAAGTAAAAGTTGAGGTTGTTAGAGGGAAGGGGCCCCTTGAAGTCAATGCTGAGACGTTCGAAGGGGCGGGATGCTTTGATCAGATGCGCGCGCTCGGGGCGGTAGAAGTGCGGTTTGCACTCGGCGCAGATGTGGCAGTCACGGGTTACTGTCCTGACTTCCTCGATGGAGTAGGGCAGGCTGCGGGTCTTTATGAAATGGGAGAAACGGGTCACCCCTGGGTGGCAGAGGTCCGCGTGGAGGGAGCGGAGGCGGTCTATCTGCGCGTTGGCGCAGGTACCGCGGGACAGGGCATCAGGAGGCTCATTGAGCTTCCCAGGACGATACAAGATATCGTAGTTGTACGTGGACAACTCGATCCGCCACCGTAAGATCTTGTCATTCTTGATCTTGCCCCGCTGTGCATTATCAAACATGAAGGCTACTGACCGTTGGTCTGTGAGGAGGGTAAACCTCCTGCCGGCCAAATAGTGCCTCCAATGTCGCACGGCTTCGACTATGGCCTGGCCTTCCTTTTCCACAGAGGGGTGGCGGAGTTCGGAAGCCTGGAGAGTTCTGGAGAAGAAGGCCACGGGTCTGCCCGCTTGGTTCAGGGTGGCCGCCAGAGCAACTTCTGATGCGTTGCTCTCGACCTGGAAGGGGAGGGCCTCGTCGATGGCACGCATCGTGGCCTTTGCGATGTCCGCTTTGATGCGGCTAAAGGCCTGGCAGGCCTCTGTCAACGGCGGGAAGGTCATGGTTTGCATGAGGGGACGGGCCTTGTCGGCGTAGTTGGGAACCCATTGGGCGTAGTATGCGAAGAAACCCAGGCAGCGTTTGAGGGATTTGAGGGTATTGGGGAGAGGGAGTTCCATCAGGGGGCGCATGCGTTCGGGGTCGGGGCCTATCACTCCGTTACGCACTACGTAGCCGAGGATGGCTAGGCGGTCGGTGCTAAACACGCACTTATCCTTATTGTAAGTTAGGTTAAGGAGTTTTGCGGTTTGGAGGAATTTCTGGAGGTTGGCGTCATGGTCCTGCTGGTCGTGGCCGCAGATGGTGACATTGTCAAGATACGGGAAGGTAGCCCGTAATCCGTACTTGTCGACCATTCGGTCCATCTCCCATTGGAAGACCGAGACCCCATTTGTGACACCAAATGGAACCCTGAGGAAGTGGTAGAGGCGCCCGTCAGCCTCGAACGCGGTGTACAGGCGGTCACTCGCGCGGATGGGGAGCTGGTGGTAAGCGGACTTAAGGTCCACCGTGGAGAAGACTTTGTATTTCGCGATCTCGTTTACCATGGTAGAAATACGGGGGAGAGGATACGCGTCCAGTTGCGTAAACCGGTTGATGGTCTGGCTGTAATCGATGACCATCCGGTTTTTCTCCCCAGTCCGGACCACCAGCACTTGGGCTCGCCAGGGACTGTTGCTGGCCTCGATGACCCCTTCCTTCAGCAACCTATGGACCTCGGACCTGATGAAGGATCGGTCCTGGGCGCTGTACCGTCTGCTCCGTGTGGCGACGGGTTTGCAATCGGGGGTGAGATTAGCAAACAGGGAGGGGGGGTCCACTTTGAGGGACGCGAGGCTGCAGACAGTGAGGGGGGGTATAGGGCCGCCGAATTGGAAGGTCAAGCTCTGCAGGTTGCACTGGAAGTCCAGCCCTAGGAGTGCCGGTGCGCAAAGGTCGGGGAGGACAAGGAATTTATAATTTTTAAAAACCTTCCCCTGGACCGTGAGGTCCGCGATGCAGCACCCGGTGATGTGGACGGAGTGCGAACCTGAGGCTAACCCGATTTTGTGTTTCACAGGATGGACAGGGAGCGAGCAGCGTCTTGGACAAGTTGCGATTCCCGAGGGTGGAGGAGGAGCAGGTGGAGGGACTGGGGGCGCCGATCGAGCTGGAGGAGGTGGTTAAAGGGATAGGGAGCATGCAGTCGGGGAAGGCGCCGGGGCCGGACGGGTTTCCGGCCGAATTTTATAAAAGGTATGTGGACCTGTTGGGCCCCCTGTTGGTCCAGACCTTTAACGAGGCAGGGTGGGGGGGGGGGGGGGGGGGGGCTTTGCCCCCAACTATGTCACGGGCGCTGATTTCCTTGATCCTGAAGCGGGACAAGGACCCTCTGCAGTGCGGGTCATACAGGCCGATCTCGCTGCTAAATGTAGACGCCAAGCTGCTGGCAAAGATCCTGGCCACTAGAATAGAGGATTGTGTGCCCGGGGTCATTCACGAGGACCAGACGGGGTTTGTGAAGGGAAGGCAGTTGAATACTAACATACGAAGGCTCCTCAATGTCATTATGATGCCGGCTGTGGAAGGGGAGGCGGAGATAGTGGTGGCATTAGATGCGGAGAAGGCCTTCGATAGGGTTGAGTGGGGGTATCTGTGGGAGGTGTTGGAGAGGTTTGGGGAGGGGGAGGGGTTTATCCGGTGGGTGAGGCTGCTCTATGAGGCCCCGATGGCGAGTGTAGTCACAAATAGGAGGAGGTCGGAGTACTTTCGGCTGTACCGGGGGACGGGACAGGGCTGCCCCCTGTCCCCCTTGCTCTTTGCGTTGGCAATTGAGCCCCTGGCCATGGCGTTGAGGGAGTCGGGGAACTGGAGGGGCCTGGTACGGGGTGGGGAGGAGCATCGAGTGTCGCTTTATGCGGACGACCTGTTGCTGTATGTGGCGGACCCGGTGGGGGGGGAATGCCGGAGGTGATAAAGATTCTTAGTGAATTCGGGGGTTTCTCGGGGTATAAGTTGAACCTGGGCAAGAGTGAGGTGTTTGTGGTGCACCCGGGGGATCAAGGGGAGGGGATTGGTAGGCTCCCATTGAAGCAGGCAGGGAAGTGCTTCAGGTACCTAGGGGTCCAGGTGGCTGGGAGCTGGGGGGCCCTGCACAAGCTCAACCTCACAAGGTTGGTGGAGCAGATGGAGGAGGAGTTCAAGAGGTGGGATATGTTACCGCTGTCACTGGCGGGGAGGGTGCAGTCTGTTAAGATGACGGTGCTCCCGAGGTTTTTGTTCCTGTTCCAGTGCCTCCCCATCCTTATCCCAAAGGCCTTTTTTAGGAGGGTCAACAGGAGTATCACGGGATTTGTGTGGGCGCATGGGACTCCGAGGGTTAGAAGAGTGTTTTCCTGGAACGGGGCAGGGATTGGGGCGGCTGGCGTTGCCCAACCTCTGTGGGTACTATTGGGCTGCCAACGCAGCGATGGTGCGTAAGTGGGTAATGGACGGGGAAGGGGCAGCATGGAAGAGGATGGAGGCGGCGTCCTGTGTGGGCACGAGCCTGGAGGCGCTGGTAACGGCGGCGTTGCCGCTCCCTCCAACGAGGTATACCACGAGCCCAGTGGTGGCGGCTACCCTCAAAATTTGGGGGCAATGGAGACGGCATAGGGGGGAGGTGGGGGTCTCGATGGAGTCCCCGATACGGGGGAAACCATCGATTTGTCCCAGGGAGCATTGATGGCGGATTCCGGGGCTGGCACAGGGTAGGGGTTAGGAGGTTGAGGGACCTGTTTGTGGAGGGGAGGTTCGCGAGCCTGGGGGAGTTAGAGGGGAAGTTTGGGCTCCCCCCGGGGAACATGTTTAGGTACATGCAGGTGAGGGCGTTTGCCAGGCGGCAGGTGGAGGGGTTCCCCTTGCTGCCCCCACGAGGGGTGCGGGATCGGTTGCTCTCGGGGGTGTCGGTTGGAGGAGGGAGGATTTCGGACAGATACCGGGTAATGCAGGAGGTAGACGAGGCCTCGGTGGAGGAACTGAAGGGTAAATGGGAAGAGGAGCTGGGGGAGGAGATTGAGGAGGGGACGTGGGCGGATGCCCTGGAGAGAGTGAATTCCTCCTCTTCCTGTGCAAGGCTTAGCCTCATTCAGTTCAAGGTGCTGCATAGGGCCCACATGACTGGGACGAGGATGAGTAGGATTTTCGGGGAGAGGACAGGTGTGCTAGGTGCTCGGGGAGCCCAGCGAACCATGCCCATATGTTCTGGGCGTGCCCAGCGCTGGGGGAGTTTTGGAAGGGTGTAGCACGGACGGTGTCGAGGGTGGTGGGATCCAGGGTCGAGCCAGGCTGGGACTCGCAATTTTTGGGGTTGCAGTGGAGCCGGGAGTGCAGGAGGCGATAGAGGCCGGGGTCCTGGCCTTTGCGTCCCTAGTAGCCCGGCGGAGGATCTTGCTCCAATGGAAGGATGCGAGGCCCCCAAGCGTGGAGGCCTGGATCAATGATATGGTGGGGTTCATTAAATTGGAGAAGGTGAAATTTGCCCTGAGAGGATCGGTACAAGGGTTCTTTAGGCGGTGGCAGCTTTTCCTGGACTTCCTGGCGGAACGGTAGGGAAATAGGCCGGCAGCAGCAGCCCGGGGCAGGGGGGGGGGTTGTTCGGTGGGAGGGAGAACTGTCACTTTAGAGAAATAGTCACCCAAAAAGCAGAACTAAATTCAAAGCCCATCCACCCCCTAACAAGGTCCCTGCAAGACAGATCAACCTTTAACCATCCACACAGCTTTTTATTTCACATAGAGCTA